>NC_054378.1:127172163-127472163 GCF_017654675.1 Xenopus laevis | reverse complement strand
CAGGGGTCTACATTGCAGCTGTTTGTATGAGGGCCTGACAGTTGTTCACGGGCTGACAGTTAGAACTGAGCACATAGATAATGATCAGCAATTTCATAAATGTTTCATTGCATCGTCTTCTGACATTTTCTGAAGAGCCCAATTATTGGAGCTTAATGTCTGCCGATGGTTCGTTGCCTCTCAGCCATGTAACTGTTCCCAGATGGCTCCTCTTGTTGAAAGGTTATTTAAGGTTTAAGACTGAAAGAAACTGTCAGAAGCATGGGGGGGGGCACAGAATAGATGGGTCTGGCAGCAGCACAGGGGATTCAGTGACACTTTGTAACAAGCGCAGGTTTCGGGCGGCTGCACACACAGACCAGCAGATATATAGTGAATAAAGTACCCCCTCTTGTAAAATATAAGGATATTATAAGTTACCGCGGAGTTTCATGATCATATAAAAACACGAGGCCGGAGGCCGAGTGTCTTTATACAGGTCATGGAACTCCGAGGTAACTTATAATATCCTTATATTTTACAACTGGGGATACTTTATTTATTATAATACACAAATTTTAGTGAGTCATGTGACAGAAATCACATCACTACTCACCGTTTATAACTGATGACATCACTACTCACCGTTTATAAGGATATAATTTACAAGATATTCACGGCTTTTGTGTATTATAAAGGGGATTATTTGAGAGAGTTGTAAGGGAAGCACAGACAGTATGAGCAGAACATATAAACCGGGATTAAAGGGACGGGAAGTACAATCAGTGCACTTGTCTCAATGGATCCTGCACGGCTTCCTACCTGCCCACACCTGATCTGTACCAGGGATTAGAAACTCCATGCAGGGAATACCCTGGCTCTGACCCACAGCTCCCCTGTGCCACAAATAACTACACTCTATTCAGCTCCATAGGATGGCTACAGATTAAAGGGATACTGTTATAGGAAAAAAAAGTTTTTTGTCAAAACTCATCAGTTAGTGGTTTAATATTTAATTTTGAAATCTGACATGGGGCTAGACATATTGTCAGTTTCCCAGCTACCCCTACGCATATGACTTATGCTCTGATAAACTTCAGTCACTCTTTACTGCTGTACTGCAAATTGGAGTGATAACACCCCCCTCCCTTTCCCCCCAGCAGCCAAACAACAGAACAATGGGAAGGTAACCAGATAACAGCTCCCTAACACAAGATAACAGCTGCCTGGTAGATCTAAGAACAACACTCAATAGTAAAATCCAGGTCCCACTGAGACACATTCAGTTACATTGAGTAGGAGAAACAGCAGCCTGCCAGAAAGCAGTTCCATCCTAAAGTGCAGGCACAAGTCACATGACCAGGCAAAATGACCTGAGATGCACCTACACACCAATATTACAACTAAATACACTTGCTGGTTCAGGAATGCAAACAGTGTAATTTAAAAATAACAACTATAGCAGGGTGACACCCCAATGTTTCTATATATCTGTAACCTTGTTATGAGCTAAGGGGGCCCAGTCTGAAGGTCAGTTAGGGGGAGATTTGGGGTGAGTGATTATTTGTGCCCTGGGTACCCCTGGAACTATAGCAGGGTGACACCCCAATGTTTCTATATATCTGTAACCTTGTTATGAGCTAAGGGGGCCCAGCCTGAAGGTCAGTTAGGTCGAGATTTGGGGTGAGTGTTTATTTGTACCCTGGGTACCCCTGGAACTATAGCAGGGTGGCTGTTACCCCAATGTTTCTATATATCTGTAACCTTGTTATGGGCTAAGGGGGCCCAGTCTGAAGGTCAGTTAGGAGGAGATTTGGGGTGAGTGCTTATTTGTACCCTGGGTACCCCTGGAACTATAGCAGGTTGACACCCCAATGTTTCTATATATCTGTAACCTTGTTATGAGCTAAGGGGGCCCAGCCTGAAGGTCAGTTAGGGGGAGATTTAGGGTGAGTGCTTATTTGTACCCTGGGTACCCCTGGAACTATAGCAGGGTGACACCCCAATGTTTCTATATATCTGTAACCTTGTTATGAGCTAAGGGGGTCCAGTCTGAAGGTCAGTTAGGGGGAGATTTGGGGTGAGTGTTTATTTGTGTCCTGGGTACCCCTGGAACTATAGCAGGGTGACTGTTACCCCAATGTTTCTATATATCTGTAACATTGTTATGAGCTAAGGGGTCCAGTCTGAAGGTCAGTTAGGAGGAGATTTGGGGTGAGTGCTTATTTGTACCCTGGGTACCCCTGGAACTATAGCAGGGTGACACCCCAAAGTTTCTATATATCTGTAACCTTGTTATGAGCTAGAGAGGTTCCTGATTATGAAAGCAGTGTTAAACAACGAATTCAAAAATCACTGCATTAGTAAATTTCCCAAAAGCAAATGAGGGCCTGTAATAACTCAGCAAATACTCTGAAGTGTTAGTACACAAGGGTGAGTAGCGAATGGAAACAGAGAGTCATGGTGCTTTTCATAGCTCAGGCATGGCGGTGCTTTCAGAGAAAGTCTTGCTGTGAATGACACACACTATATTTACTTTCCATCACAAGGTCGGGAGGGAGAAGGACTATGAGCACATTACAAATACAAGTGAAAATGACCCTTTACAAGTAAACTTAAGGGAATTTTTTACTGTGTGCACAGATTATTTCTTCTGTTATTTGTGTTTAGAATATGAATCAGAGTAGTCACATAGTATTGCTAGTGAA
This sequence comes from Xenopus laevis, assembly GCF_017654675.1. Classification (NCBI taxonomy): domain Eukaryota; kingdom Metazoa; phylum Chordata; class Amphibia; order Anura; family Pipidae; genus Xenopus; species Xenopus laevis. The sequence goes on along the minus strand of NC_054378.1, from coordinate 127,469,476 downwards.
ACGCAGCAGCCTGCTATTTAACAACACTAGTGTGATTGTGGCCTTGCAGCTCATACATTATTATCTGTTTAAGTTATCACTTGGCACGCTATAGAATATCTATTTCTTATCAAAAATGGGTTTTCATTATTTTTCATAGTTTTTTTGTCTTCTTCTTCTGACTCTTTCCAGCTGGTGTCACTGACCCCATTCATATTCCAGTCTCTTATTTAAATCAGTGCATGGTTGCTAGGGGAATTTGGACCCTGGCAACCAGATGGCTGAAATTCTGCTGGACAGCAGCTGAATAAAAAGCTAAATAACAAAAAGACAAGTAATAAAAAATGAAACCAATTGTCTCAGAATATCACTCTCTTCTACATCATACTAAAAGTTATTTTTTAAAGGTGAACACCCCTTTAAATGAAAAAGAGCCAGGTTAACAGTTTATAAGAAAGTGAGGAAAGTGATTTCACTTTGTAAAAAGTCATTTCTAAAAACTATATTTTAGAAAAACTGAAACAGATAGAAACAATTGAAAAACATCATTATCTTCAGTATAAAATTTGAAAAAAGCGTGAAGGAATACTCCCCCTTTAATCTCTGTGTAGCCATGGGGGCAGCAATTCAACCAAAGGATACACAGTAGATAACAGATAAGTACTACTATAGTTTATATAAACAAGCTGCTGTGTAGCCATGGGGGCAGCCATTCAAGCACAGGATACACAGTAGATAACAGGTAAGTACTACTATAGTTTATATAAACAAGCTGCTGTGTAGCCATGGGGCAGCCATTCAAGCACAGGATACACAGTAGATAACAGATAAGTACTACTATAGTTTATATAAACAAGCTGCTGTGTAGCCATGGGGGCAGCCATTCAAGCACAGGATACCCAGTAGATAACATAAGTACTACTATAGTTTATATAAACAAGCTGCTGTGTAGCCATGGGGGCAGCCATTCAAGCACAGGATACACAGTAGATAACAGATACAGTAAGTAGTTCTGATGAGTTTTAGGATTTGTACGTAAAACAGTGTAATCCCAACCTATATCAACATGGGAGTTAGGCCAGAGATATATTGAGATATATTGAGGTCAGTGCTGGGGCTGGGCCAGTATTAAAGAGTTCTGTTTCAATGACTCACGGCAGAAAATCAATGTACGGGGGCAATGTACGACTCTTAATGTGCTTTAGCCTGACGGCCCAAATTCCTGAGTCATTCTGGGTGCAGTAATTACTAAATCCAGCAACAATTAATTAAAACGAAGGAAGCCAGTGTGCAAAATAAGCCTCTGACCAGACATCTCCCAGCATTCAGCAATGACAAGCGCTCATTAAATTAGTGGCCATATCCTGACATTATTGCAGCCGTGAATCAGAAGAACTTGTTTTGCCATGAATCCGGCTCATCTTTCTTCTCTGTTAGAAACGCGCCAGGACCTCTGCCATAAAGCGAGACCCAACGGCTGTTTCTGACAACTGTCACAGCACAACAGAAAACAGGCTCCCAAATGTGAGCAGAAAACATTCAGAATGAAACAAAATAATATTTGTACACTTTACACTACTTCCAATGACTGGATGTTGTGTTTAAGCAGATGTTAAATCTTTGATGCTGGAATTTTGTTTAATTACCTGGTTACCAAACCCAACGCACTGGGGGGGGGGGGGGGTCTCAGCCTGGGTGGAGTGAAATCAAATTCAATAAACTAAAATGATACAGAGGGTACTAAGATATACCATTTCCACAAAGGGAATTACATTTTGTATTTACCAACACACACAAAAATGGCTTTTATGCAAGAAAAAGTTTCCCTTTAGAAATATATGGTCGCAGAACAACCCCTCAGTGACTTCTAATATCCTTATCATTTACAGTAGGGGGTACATTCATTATCCCTTATAATACATGAGTGATACTCAGAGTTCCCTGTATAACTCAGCCTGCAGCCTTGTGCCTTTATATGGTCACAGAACAATCCCTCAGTGACTTCTAATATCCTTATCATTTACAGTAGGGGGTACATTATCCCTTATAATACATGAGTGATACTCCGAGTTCCCTGTATAACTCAGTCTGCAGCCTTGTGCCTTTATATGGTCACAGAACAACCCCTCAGTGACTTCTAATATCCTTATCATTTACAGTAGGGGGTACATTATCCCTTATAATACATGAGTGATACTCAGAGTTCCCTGTATAACTCAGCCTGCAGCCTTGTGCCTTTATATGGTCACAGAACAACCCCTCAGTGACTTCTAATATCCTTATCATTTACAGTAGGGGGTACATTATCCCTTATAATACATGAGTGATACTCAGAGTTCCCTGTATAACTCAGCCTGCAGCCTTGTGCCTTTATATGGTCACAGAACAACCCCTCAGTGACTTCTAATATCCTTATCATTTACAGTAGGGGGTACATTATCCCTTATAATACATGAGTGATACTCAGAGTTCCCTGTATAACTCAGCCTGCAGCCTTGTGCCTTTATATGGTCACAGAACAACCCCTCAGTGACTTCTAATATCCTTATCATTTACAGTAGGGGGTACATTATCCCTTATAATACATGAGTGATACTCAAAGTTCCCTGTATAACTCAGCCTGCAGCCTTGTGCCTTTATATGGTCACAGAACAACCCCTCAGTGACTTCTAATATCCTTATCATTTACAGTAGGGGGTACATTATCCCTTATAATACATGAGTGATACTCAAAGTTCCCTGTATAACTCAGCCTGCAGCCTTGTGCCTTTATATGGTCACAGAAGCCCTCATTTGTGATTTGCAAAATACTTATAAAGGAGAACATGCCCTTTTCAATGGGTAAATGTGCACAGAACAAGCAATGGAGGGACCAGCAAGGGAAAACAATTATATTAACAACTTGAAATCATTGAAACTGTTTAATTATTGTTCATGGGAAAGTAGCTTAGAATTGGAGTTTCTAAAATTATGCAAGTTTGTTTTTATTTCTTGCTTGGGTGAATTTAACCTAAGTTCACAGATTTTTGGGCAAAAAAACAGATCCTAGGCACAGACAGAGAGTAAACTGGAAACGTTATGTTGTTAAGTGCAGCCAGGACACAAGTGATGTTTCCTATTACCCAGTGAAAGGTTCATTGGCTCCTGAGTTGGAATTTGCACTATGTATGTGGCAGGAATGTACAAAGACTTCTCAGCATTAATTAGACTCATTCAGCAAAGACTGGGAGCCTGGGATGGAGCAGAGTCCATGGGAGAGGAGAATACAGCGAGTGTGTGTGCCAAGGAAATGTTCTGTTAAACTGGGGATATACGGAGCATATTCATTCACAATAAACATGGGGAATTAGATCTGAAATCATTTAATAAAGGGGAACAGCGGGGCACAAATAGAATTGTATGATTGTAGCTGCAATGGACTGAAAATATCAAACAAGAACCATCCACAAATCAGGGCACAAGGTTTGAGGTACAGGTATGGGACCTGTGAGCCAGAATCTTCGGGGCATTCCAGATAACAGATCTTTCTTTAATTTGGATCTGCATTCCTTAAGTCCACTGGAAAATCATGTAAACATTAAAGGGCAAATTTATCAAAGGTCGAATTTTGAATTTATTTATTTTTTTTTCGAATGTACTCGAATGGGAGCTTGTTTAATAGAAAATTAAAACGTCTAATAATCGAACGAATAGTCCCGACCCGAAAATTCAAATTGAATTTAAATCCAGTTTTCCCTTTGAAAAAAACTCGAATGTCAGGAAGGCAATTAACACATTCAAATTATTCCATGGACCTCTGCCATTGACTTGTACATGAACCAGGCAGGTTTTAAGTGGCGAACAGTTTCCATGGTCGAGGTGTGATAAATCTCACATTCGAATTTGGAGATTAAAATTCTTAAGTGTGAATTTTGACAGCAACATTTTTTCCAAAATTTGAATTCAGATTTACTATTCGACCCTTACGGCAGAGACACACGCTGCAATTCGGGGAGATTAGTTGCCTGGCGACAAATCTCCTCTTCTTCGGGGTAACTAATCTCCCCAAACTGCCTCCCAAATTGCAGCGTCTCTGCCCTTTATAAATCTGCCCCTAAATAAACCCAATAAGATGGTTTTGCTTACAAGCTGCGGTTTTATTATTACACAGAGAAAGGAAATCATTTAAAAAAAAATGTGAATTATTTGGATGAAATTGAGTCTATGGGAGGCGGCCTTTCTGTATTTTTTGGATTAAGGGTTTCCGGATAACGGAGCCAATGCCTGTACCTTTCTTTACACCATGACCGTTTCCCTGGAGAAATTTGTGCTTCGCTCCTCTTTGCAAATTAAAAATCTGGAGCAAAGTGCAGAGAACAGCGTCAGGAGGCGCAGGCGACAGTTTTCTAACTGGCGCATCTGAATGACTCGTATATTAGGGGACGGAAAGGGTATCCCCAGCAGGCAATCTTGGATAGAGTGCTGTCTATCACAGTAATGAGTGCAGAGACCTGCTGGAAGTTTTGGTGAAGAAAAAATAATACAATTTCTTTTCATAAACTTAATACTATGCAAATTCTTTAGTTCAAGTTTGTTGGGTTCAGATGTAATGAAATATGCAAAAAAATACTAAAACCGCAGCAGAATGTAACATGTAAAAAACAACACAAAAAAAACACATTTTCACCTTAAATCTTTTTTTATTTTTTTTTTTATTTTTTTTTTTACAACCTGTTGTGCAACTTGAAACTTTTTTAACAGCTATCTGGTTGCTTGGCGTTAAGAAGCTAGGTTATAACACCCTCAAAAGTTTATTTAGGGCAGAGACAGAAGAGCAGATTTGGGGAGATTAGTTGCCCGGCTACAAATCGCCTCTTCTTCAGGTGACTGCCGAACTGCCTCCCTGTTGGCTAGAATCTAAATCGCCAGCAGGATGGCACTCGGGAGTGCTTACATTTTTGAAGTCGCCTGAAGTTTCCTCGTGGGGCGACTTCGGAAAACGAAGCGATCAGAGTGCCAGCCCACCGGAGATTTACATTCTAGCCGGCGGGGAGATTAGTCGCCCGAAATAGAGGCGATTTGTTGTGGGGCGACTAAAGCTCGCCAAGTCTTTGCCCTAAGTTGAACCACCCCTTTAAGCGCTGCCAAAAGGATAAGTCAATTTATTTGAGAATAAAAAGTATTAAGGTCAAGGGAACCATGGCTGAACTATTAATGCAGACAAAATTATTTGACTACAAAGCAGTGACTATTTCTTGCTGAAACACAAACATACATGAGATATTTTTATCACTATATTTGCTTAGATCTATGGCCTGCACTGATTTACTGATTTTTTTTTTACTTATGTTTCCATTCTAAATTAATTAAATGTCAAATAAAGGGGTGGTTCACCTTTAAGTTAACTTTTAGTATGTGATAGATTGGCTAATTCCAAGAAACTTTTTAATTGGTCTATTATTAATCATTTTTTAATTTATTCTTCTGAATCTTTCCAGCTTTCAAATGAGGGTCGCTGACCCTATCTAAAAACGCATGCTCTGTAAGGCTACAAATTTATTGGTACTTTTTATTACTCATCTTTATCTTCAGGTCTCTCCTATTCATATTCCAGTCGCTTATTCAAATCAATGCATGGTTACTAGAAGAATTTGGACCCTAGCAACCAGATTGCTGAAATTGCAAACTGGAGAGCTGCTGAATAAAAAGCGAAATAACTCAAAACCTACAAATAATAAAAAGGATAATAAAAAAGGAAAACCAATTCTAAATTGTCTCAGAATTAGGGATGCACCGAATCCACTATTTTGGAATCGGCCGAACCCACGAATCCTTCGCGAAAGATTCAGCCGAATTCCCTAGGGCCGGATTTACATAATGGGCGCCCCTAGGCCCACTGCCGTTCGTCGCCCCTGTCGCCTTCCCTTTATTCGTGCAAATTTTCATCAATGGGGATTGGTGCATGGGAAGGTTAAAAATGAGTATAAAAATCCAGCACATTCCAGTGTTTTTGGACCAATGTGGGTGTGGTTGGACAGCATGCCACCCCCCTAAAATCCTGCCGCCCTAGGCTTGGGCCTAGGTGGCCTTTCCACAAATCCGGGCCTGCGAATACCGAACCGAACCCTAATTTGCATATGCAAATTAGGGGTGGGAAGGGGAAACAATTTTTACTTCCTTGTTTTGTGACAAAAGGTCACGCGATTTGCCTTCCCGCCAGTAATTTGCATATGCAAATTAGGATTCGGTTTAAGTTTGGCCAGGCAGAAGGATTTGGTCAAATCCGAATCCTGCTGAAAAAGGCAGAATCCTGGCCGAATCCCGAACCGAATCCTGGATTCGGTGCATCCCTACTCAGAATATCACTCTCTACATCAGGGGTCCCCAACCACCGGGCCGCAGACAGTCTTTAACTGAACTGGACGCCGGCGTGCCAGAATTGGATGCCGACCCCTCCCGAGTACCTCCCCCCGGTCCTTGCAAAATAAATGTGGCTCTACACCGATCCCCGGGGCAAAAAAATGTTGGGGACCGCTGCTCTACATAATTTTAAGGTGAAGAACCCCTTTAAGGTCATGGTTTCCCTAGAATACAATAAGGTATAGATCAGCAGATGGTCTTGGGATGTAATATCTTTAAAATGAAACAAAAATAACAAAAAACACAGAACCATTGAGAAGGCCTGAGGCATTGCCTCCTAAAATGTATTAGCCCTAAGCCATTTCCAAAAATAACAGACGATCCCCATAGAGTAGAGACATATCTTTCTTACTTGCAAAGTCTCGTGCTCTCGTGTGAATTTGGCATAAAGATGTTCCCTAAGGGCCACACAGGGAGTCGGCTACTAAGAAAATGACACACAGTAAGATTTGGTATCTGAGAGCTTCTGGCTTCACACTAGAGATTAAAAACAATTTTTTCGCCTTGTTTCCCCCGCAAAAATGACGCCCATAGACTTGTATGGCATCATGCGACAAAAAAAAAAAAAGACGCAGCGCGACAATTTTTTTTGACGCCCATATTGTGGGAACACTTCATTCTGCCCTAGGCCAAATAATCGCATTGCAATAAAGCGGATACGAAAAGTCGCAGCTAGGAAAAATCAAACTTGGCCGATCAATATCTGGACGCTTTTTGGCCAGATATCAATTGGGGAGGCCTGTCTGAGAGCTCCATACTCGGGTAATTAATCAGCCAAATAGGTCAAAAGGACCTGAATCAGCAGCTTAAAGGGGAACTATCAAGAAAATTAAAATTTAATATAAGTTTCCGCATACTGATATAAGATATTCTCTAAATACAATCAATTAAAAAATATGAACAGTTTCTGAAATAATCAAGTTTATCTTCGCTATCCATCTCTCAGCATCTGTTTCTCTTTATTTTGTCTTCTTGCAGCAGTTGGGTGTCAGATATTTATTGACAGTTAGATCCAATATATCTTTTAGGGGGGCTCCTTTTGCCTAGAAGATGTATTAGAGGTCACTCTATTAAAGGAGAAATAAAGCTTAACTAAAGAAGTAGGTAGAAATGTTGTACATGATGTTTTGTGCTTCTGTACCAGCCCAAGGCAACCACAGCCCTTTAGCAGTAAAGATCTGTGTCTCCAAAGATGCCCCAGTAGCTCCCCATCTTCTTTTCTGCTGATTCACTGATTCACATGCTCTGTGCTGCTGTCACTTACTGAGCTTAGGGAGCCACTCACAATATACAGTACACATAGAATAGAAATGTCACAATATAAGGCTGATTAGTAATTAATACACATAATTACTACATGGCAGCACAGAAACCAGTGCAATTAGCATCAGAATTGAATAATCAGCAAACCTGTAGCATCAGCTTATATTACAGCCAGGGAAGCTCATTTTCTGCTGGATAATTAGTGACGAGCCCTAAGCTTAGCTTCTCAACAGCCAATCAGAGCCCACTGAGCATGTGAGTGTCACAGACACTTTCCAAGATGGTGACCCCCTGTGACAAGTTTGAAGTCCTGGATCATTGCTGCTATTGACAAGCTCAAACTTTAGCCTCGTGCAATAAGTTCACTATATAAAATAGGACATTTTTACCATTAATTTTTAAGGTTTAGTTCTCCATTAAAATCACCAGACATCATGCAGAATTTGTGCAAAAGGCAGTTATTGTGTTAAAATTTGTTAGCAATGGAATCAGTTATTTGAGTGAGCTCTGATACATCTTCTAGGCAAAAGGAGCCCCCCTATAAGATATATTGGATCTAACTGTCAGTGAATATCTGACACCCAACTGCTGCATGAAGACAGAATGAAGAGAAACAGATGCTGAGAGGAATAGTGAAGATAAACTTGATTATTTCAGAAACAATGCAATTTTTAATTGAATGTATTTAGAAAGTGTTTTAGTTCAGTATGAGGAAGCTTATATTCAATTTTCATTTTCTCCTTTAAATCTGCCGATGTATGGCCACCGTTACTGCTGCTCCGGAGCTTATACACGCTGTGCATGGGGGGGTTGTAGGACTGAAAACAACACCAGTCGCACAAGAATTAGAAGTCATTAATTTTAATGCCTTTCAATATTTCATGCTCAGACACATTGTGAGAAACAATAAGACTTGGCTCAAGAGGAGAACTGAAATAATGGAGAAGAATATTCCTGTTGTAGGGCTTCCCTGGGACTTTAAGGACTTGTCAAAGGCCTTGTGCCAGTGTAACTGATATTATAAACAAAGTAGCATTGAGAGGCAACAATGAATTGACACACAAAATAAGAAAGGAGAGAAATACGAGGGAACATGATACATGAACTGTAAACAGAAATCTCAATACTGTACAGGTACGGCCTCTATTATCCGGAATGCTAATGGCCTTGGGATTTCTGCAGTGAAGAGCGACATTTTTTGCCATGTTTCACCATGAAAAAGACACCCATTGGGACAAATGTATGGTGAAGTGGCCAACGCTAGCGACTTTTCACCGGCGTCGCCACCCACAGGGACATCGCCAGTTCACTAACAAGCGCAGGCGACAATTTGCTAGCGAATGGGACCGTCGATAGCGGTAATTGACACTATTGCCAGGAGACAATCCGCTCTGGCGAATGGACGGCACTCCGCAAATTAACTAAAAAGAGTATTTTACTGAACGTTAACTCTTTCGCCAGCTGAGACAAGGCTCGCATTGTCAAAGTAACGCTACCGAAAAGTCGCCAGCGTTCGACACCCGGACGAAACACATTTTAGTGAATTAGCGTTGTCTGAGTGATGGGTGTGAATCGGACGCTGGCGACTTTTCGCCGGGTTACTGAATCTGCCCATAGACTGCAATGGGTGAAAAAAAAGACTTAATGGGTTATTTATCAAATTACTTATCTAATTATGTTCAGAAATATACTCAGACAAAATCCGCATGGGTTATTTCCCCTTATTTATTAATACATTTTCCCTAAAAATTCCAGTACGGGAAAATATTGTGAAAATCGTACAAATTTTTCAGAATTTTGCTGAAAACCATGAAATCTTCGTATTTTTGCATGCGACGCAACACGCAGCGCCTGCATCCGACAGTCGGATTGCGTCGGATCAACGCTGCGACACCATGCAACAATTCTCTTACCTTATTTTTGTCGCATGCGTTTTGTCGCAGCGTGTCGGATCACGACAAAATCGCTTGTGGAGTCCTACCCTATATCCACCTCTGTCTCACTCCCAACACCTGCTGCTCTACAGGTCCCCAGAAGTCTCTCCCCCTAGAGAAAACTTTACTACTAGTAAGTAACATCACAACATCCTCTCACAACAGCACAGGATTATCTGAGAATTATTCAACAACGAGTTGAATTTCCATAGCTCCTGCGAGGGCCCAATGACACAATAAATGACTATAAAGCCTGAGGGCCCCTAAATATTGGCTTTACACACTGGGAAACATGTCTCACTTACCTGCCATGTGTCTATTCCCCCTGCAGAGATGGATGGGAAAATAATGAGAATAAAAAGGAACTATCGGCATCTCTTAAAAATCTCATCATACGTCTGTGTGAAATGAACAGTTGCTTAATCAGTTTGCAGCTTTAACCCATCGCTTGCAACTAAACCATACGGAAACATAATGTTCCTAATATATAACCTATGGTGACAAAGACTGGGGAAAGCCCCAAGCCAAAGCTTCCCAAATCCCATGATATTTGGAGTCAGCTCTCCCAGATACTCCTGTCTGAAGGCCAAGTAGGGAGAGATTTGAGCTGAACAGTTACTTTCCTTCCAGTATATACTCTCAGAACTACAGCCACATTGTCTGTCACCTTGTTATAGACTAAATATTGGACAAAGAGTCCAACCCCTCCAAATAAAAGTTCAACCCCTCCAAATGAAAACCCAGCAATCCATACACCGACCCCTCCCTACTGTCACATAAATGATATATACCCATATCTATACTAACTATAGAGTTTAGTATCACAATAGCCCTTGATATTATGTTAACCAAAGCGTATGAGCCTCTGTCCTAAACAGTTTTATTAACGATAAACCGATGATAAAATAAATAAGAAATTCAATTACCTAAAATATGATGTACTTTACTCATACATAAAGTTATATGACCTCTTGTATGGGGTTTTTCAGATAAAAGACCTTTCTGTAATTTGGATCATTGTACCTTAAGGCTGCTAATAATCATTTAAAGGAGAACGAAACCCTACAAAAATGAATGTGGCTAAAAATGGCATATTTTATATAGTGAACTTATTGCACGAGGCTAAAGTTTGAGCTTGTCAATAGCAGCAATGATCCAGGACTTCAAACTTGTCACAGGGGGTCACCATCTTGGAAAGTGTCTGTGACACTCACATGCTCAGTGGGCTCTGATTGGCTGTTGAGAAGCTAAGCTTAGGGCTCGTCACTAATTATCCAGCAGAAAATGAGCTTCCCTGGCTGTAATATAAGCTGATGCTACAGGTTTGCTGATTATTCAATTCTGATGCTAATTGCACTGGTTTCTGTGCTGCCATGTAGTAATTATGTGTATTAATTACTAATCAGCCTTATATTGTGACATTTCTATTCTATGTGTACTGTATATTGTGAGTGGGTCCCTAAGCTCAGTAAGTGACAGCAGCACAGAGCATGTGCAGTGAATCAGCAGAAAAGAAGATGGGGAGCTACTGGGGCATCTTTGGAGACACAGATCTTTACTGCTAAAGGGCTGTGGTTGGCTTGGGCTGGTACAGAAGCACAAAACATCATGTACAACATTTTTACCTACTTCTTTAGTTAGGCTTTAGTTCCAAAACTTTTTTTTCAGTTGAGTTGTTTTTAGGTTGTTCCCCATTAACAAACACTTTTTTTAAATTGCTTTCCATCTTTTATTTTTACTGTTTTTCCAAAATGTAAGTTTAAAGTTGAATGTTTGTCTCTGGTGTTCCAGTCTGGCAGCTCAGTGATCCAGGAGCATCTGAACTGTTACAATTTGCTCCATTAATTGATCCATTTCTCAGCAGTGTCTTTGCAATATGGATTCAGAACAGTTAAAGAGTCGGCGACCCCCCCCTTCCAGAGCTACTTTAGAAGGTGAAAAATTAAACTTTACACTTCAATTTTAGAAAAATATGTCACAAAAAAAAAAAAAAAAAAAAAGTAATTGGGAAAAGTCGTTATGGGGAACTGTCTGAAAGCACATTAGATGTATATGTTCATATTGGCAGACACAGAGGCAACATTTGAGCAGAAGAGGGACGAGTAGAACAGGCACAGGGCAACATTAATGGATTTGAAACCAGAGTCATAACCGATTGTATCAGACTATAATACATAAGGCATAGTTTGTACAAAGGCATCATAGGCACAGATCTAACTAAAAGCCCTAGTCCTGAGCTCTAGTGCTGATCCAGTGGCCATTCCTGCTTCTAATTAACTAGGAGCTGCCCAATTGCACCATCATGGGGTGTCTCAACATGGCTTGTTTTTACATTGTGCAGTGGTTCCACACAACAAGACATATCTATATACCTGATACCTCTATCAAGGGGCACACCTAGAAGCCTTTAAAGGGGTAACTCACAATTAAGCTAACTTTGTGCATGCTATAGAATGGCTAATTCTAGGAACCTTTTTAATTGTTCTTCATTTTTTTCCTTGTAATTTTTTTGCCTTTTTCTTCGCTTTTCAGCTTTCAGTGGGGGTCACTGACCCCATCTAAAAACAAGTGCTCTGTAAGGCTACACATTTATTTTTATTGGTACTTTTTATTACTCACCTTTCTATTCAGGCCCCTCCTATTCATAGTCTCTTATTCAAATCAATGCATGGTTGCTAGGGGAATTTGGAACCTAGCAACTAGGTTTCCGAAATTGCAAATTGGCTGCTCAATAAAAAGCCAAATAACTTACTAGCTGCTTTCAAAGTAAAACTCCCATACTTGGCTGCCCTTTTATTAGACACCAGTGGGATCACCTGACTATAGCTGGGAGGGGTGGGAGCTACAACATGGAGCTGGTCACTGCTCCTGTATAACTATAACAAACAAGGGAAACTTGTGCTCACCACTATTTTTAAAACCATTAGGCGGGGGTGCAACAAAATACATATAGACATTGAGGAGCAGATTTACATTTGGTTGAATATCGAGGGTTAATTAACCCTCGATATTCAACTGCCGAATGTAAATCCTTTGACTTTGAATATCGAAGGATTTACCGAAAATAGTTTGATCGAACGAAAAATTGTTCGATTCGAAGGATTTCAATCCATCGATCAAACGATTTTTCTTCAACCAAAAAATTGTTAGAAAGCCTATGGAGACCTTCCCCATAGGCTAACATTGAGGTTCGATAGGTTTTAGGCGGCAAAGTAAGGGGTCGAAGTTTATATTTAAAGAGACAGTACTTCGACTATCGAATGGTCGAATATTTGAACGATTTTTAGTTCGAATCGTTTGATTCGAAGTCGTGGTCGAAGTAGCCCATTTGATGGTCGAAGTAGCAAAAAAAAAACATTCGAAATCCGAAGTTTTTTTTATTCTATTCCTTCACTCGAGTAAAGTAAATGTGCTCCTGAGTGTAGGACTGGCCAGATATGGGATGACTGTGACGTAGTTGTTCAGCTTAAATATATTGCAAAACAATCCCTGCTTTGTTTAAAGGGTAAGACATTTTTTAGTAGCAGTAGCACAAAATGTCTCTGTCTTAAATATGTTTTAAACTCTCATATACTCCCAGTTGTACTCATGGTATAGATGAGTTGCTGTTATCCACTGAACCGCTGCAATGTTGCCATGAACCTGTGCTGTGTATCTGGATACTCAGTCTTTTGTATGCACTGGAGAATGCAATCTCACAGAGAAACATATACAGAAAAATCTTGTTTCCCCTAGTAACAGATTATAGGAATGTATACTGGGCACTGATCTCTTGTTCAGTGTTTTTTCTCTTTTACTGTTGATTATCTTTGTATCTGTGACTGCACAACTGACACAAGCGCCTTACACAACTTGTGGTTTTCTAGCGACAAAGGAAATTTTGAAACAAAGGCACAAAAGCACCAATATAAATAACCTTCCACTATATCTTTAACACCCAGTAGCTAACTGGGTACCTTGCATAGGGCAATGCACAGCAGAGCAAGATGGCAGCATTAAAGGAGAAGGAAACCCCCTGGGCGCAAAACCCCTCCCCCCCTCCCCTATGTTGCCCCCCCTCCCTTCTCCCCCCTGGGCAAATGCCCCTAACTTGTTACTCACCCCTCTGCGCAGGTCCTGTCCACGGAGTTCACAGTCGCCATCTTCTCCTACGCGCGTCTTCTTCCTGCTTTGACCGGCGTCTTCTGGCGCATGCGCAGTAGGAACAGTTACCGGTACGGATCTACTGCACATGCGCCGAATGTCACAAAGTTTTCCGATTTCAATTCGTGACATTCGGCGCATGCGCAGTAGATCCGTACCGTTAACTGTTCCTACTGCGCATGCGCCAGAAGACGCCGGTCAAAGCAGGAAGAAGACGCACAAGAGAGAAGATGGCGACTGTGAACTCCGTGGACAGGACCTGCGCAGAGGGGTGAGTAACAAGTTAGGGGCATTTGCCCAGGGGGACAGGTAGGCCAGGGGGGAGGAGGGGCAACACTGGAGAGGGGTTTTGCACCCAGGGGGTTTCCTTCTTTTTTAAATGGGTTGTTCACCTTGATGTGGAGAGTGACATTCTGAAACAATTTGCAATTGATTTTCATTGTTTATTATTTGTGGTTTTTGAGTTATTTAGCAGCTCTCCAATTTGCAAATTCAGCCATTTGGTTGCTAGGGTCCAAATTCCCCTAGCAACCATGCACTGATTTGAATAAGCGACTGCAATATGAATAGGAGAGGCCTGAATAGAAAGAGGAGTAGCAATAAATTTGTAGACTTACAATGGGGATCGGTGACCCCCCCATTTGAAAGCTGGAAAGACTCAGAAGAAGGCAGCAAATAATTATATAAACTACTATAAATGAATGAAGACCAATTGAAAAGTTTAGAATTGGTCACTCTATAACAATGAAAGTTAACTTAAAAGGCGAAGCAACAAAAATGAAAAAAATTAATTACACGTACACGTGACTCTCGTATAATGGCGATAATAAGCGATGCCGGGAATGTGAGGCAATACAAAAAAAAAAAAAAAAAAAAAAAAAAAGACAATTTGAAGGTTTTGTATATAAAACATATCTGAAAGCAAACACAGAATGAATGCAATGATGTAAATTACTATAGTAACTAAGTCTACTAAATCTAATCATTCCTGGAAATGCAGTTGTTGTCGCTCATATTCCAGTTGTCTCCCAAGGACAAGCATCTGAACTGCAGATCTAGTTCTATTGCTCTCTTATACAGAACCCAAATTATAAAGCTAGAGGAGCTGTCCATCACACAAACCATGGATTTAAAAGTGGAGGCAATTGGGTCATGGAGCCGGCAGCCAAAGAACAGACTCTGCAGGGAGAATTATGTATATATAATACGCAAAAGCCATGAATATCCTGTAAATTATTTCCTTATAAACGGTGAGTTCTGATGTCATTTCTGTCACATGACTCACTGAAATTTGTGTATTATAATAAATAAAGTACCCCCAGTTGCAAAATATGAGGATATTAGAAGTTACCTCGGAGTTCCATGACCTGTATAAAAACACTCGGCCTTCGGCCTCGTACTTTTATATGGTCATGAAACTCCTCGGTAACTTATAATATCCTTATATTTTACAAGAGGGGGTACTTTATTCACTATATATCATTAAATATATTGCAAATATTTCAACATTCGCCGTCATCAGGTGAAGCAGCTGCAACTATTCTAAGCAGAGGTAGTTGTACTAAGTCTATTAATAGTAAAATATAGTCATTACAAGGGAGGTTACAAATAATTGGGAACCTACATATTCACATAACTCCACTAACAAGAACAGAAGCTATTCTGATTCGTAGATTGAGAAGATTTTTTTGCTACATCTGCTGGAAAAATCAAGGCAAATTTTCCATAACTGTAAGGAGCAGATTTATAAAAGGGGTTGTTCACCCTTGAGATACTTTTTGATATTCTGAGACAATTTGCAATTTGTTTTCATTTTTTATTATCTATGGTTTTTGAGTTATTTAGCTTTTTATTTAGAAGCTCTCCAGTTTGCATCTTAAGCAATCTGGTTGCTAGGGTCCAAATTCCCCTAGCAACCATGCATTCATATGAATAAGAGGCCTGAATAGAAAGATCAGTAATAGAAAGTAACAATGACAATACATTTGTAGCCTTACAGAGCATTTATTTTTTTAGAAGGGAGTCAGCGACGCTCATTTGAAAGCTGCAAAGAGTCAGAAGAAAAAGGCAAATAACTATAAAACTATAAAAAATAAATAATGAAAACCAACTGAAAAGTTGCTCAGAATTGGCCGTTCTATAACATAATAAAAGTATCCTTAAAGGTGAAGCCATGGGGGCAGCCATCCAAGCACAGGATACACAGTAGATAACAGATAAGTACTACTATAGTTTATATAAACAAGCTGCTGTGTAGCCATGGGGGCAGCCATTCAAGCACAGGATACACAGTAGATAACAGATAAGTACTACTATAGTTTATATCAACAAGCTGCTGTGTAGCCATGGGGGCAGCCATTCAAGCACAGGATACACAGTAGATAACAGATAAGTACTAATATAGTTTATATAAACAAGCTGCTGTGTAGCCATGGGGGCAGCCATTCAAGCACAGGATACACAGTAGATAACAGATACTGTAAGTACTACTATAGTTTATATAAACAAGCTGCTGTGTAGCCATGGGGGCAGCCATTCAAGCACAGGATACACAGTAGATAACAGATAAGTACTACTATAATTTATATAAACAAGCTGCTGTGTAGCCATGGGGGCAGCCATTCAAGCACAGGATACACAGTAGATTACAGATAAGTACTACTATAGTTTATAGAAACAAGCTGCTGTGTAGCCATGGGGGCAGCCATTCAAGCACAGGATACACAGTAGATAACATAAGTACTACTATAGTTTATAGAAACAAGCTGCTGTGTAGCCATGGGGGCAGCCATTCAAGCACAGGATACACAGTAGATAACAGATAAGTACTACTATAGTTTATATAAACAAGCTGCTGTATAGCCATGGGGGCAGCCATTCAAGCACAGGATAAACAGTAGATAACAGATACGTACTACTATAGTTTATATAAACAAGCTGCTGTGTAGCCATGGGGGCAGCCATTCAAGCACAGGATACACAGTAGATAACAGATAAGTACTACTATAGTTTATAGAAACAAGCTGCTGTGTAGCCATGGGGGCAGCCATTCAAGCACAGGATACACAGTAGATAACAGATAAGTACTACTATAGTTTATAGAAACAAGCTGCTGTGTAGCCATGGGGGCAGCCATTCAAGCACAGGATACACAGAAGATAACAGATAAATACTACTATAGTTTATAGAAACAAGCTGCTGTGTAGCCATGGGGGCAGCCATTCAAGCACATGATACACAGTAGATAACAGATACTGTAAGTACTACTATAGTTTATATAAACAAGCTGCTGTGTAGCCATGGGGGCAGCCATTCAAGCACAGGATACACAGAAGATAACAGATAAATACTACTATAGTTTATAGAAACAAGCTGCTGTTTAGCCATGGGGGCAGCCGTTCAAGCACAGGATACACAGTAGATAACAGATAAGTACTACTATAGTTTATATAAACAAGCTGCTGTGTAGCCATGGGGGCAGCCATTCAAGCACAGGATACACAGTAGATAACAGATAAGTACTACTATAGTTTAAAGAAACAAGCTGCTGTGTAGCCATGGGGGCAGCCATTCAAGCACAGGATACACAGTAGATAACAGATAAGTACTACTATAGTTTATAGAAACAAGCTGCTGTGTAGCCATGGGGGCAGCCATTCAAGCACAGGATACACAGTAGATAACAGATAAGTACTACTATAGTTTATATAAACAAGCTGCTGTATAGCCATGGGGGCAGCCATTCAAGCACAGGATAAACAGTAGATAACAGATACGTACTACTATAGTTTATATAAACAAGCTGCTGTGTAGCCATGGGGGCAGCCATTCAAGCACAGGATACACAGTAGATAACAGATAAGTACTACTATAGTTTATAGAAACAACCTGCTGTGTAGCCATGGGGGCAGCCATTCAAGCACAGGATACACAGTAGATAACAGATAAGTACTACTATAGTTTATATAAACAAGCTGCTGTATAGCCATGGGGGCAGTCATTCAAGCACAGGATAAACAGTAGATAACAGATACGTACTACTATAGTTTATATAAACAAGCTGCTGTGTAGCAATGGCGGAAATTGAAAAATACAGGATAAATAGTGGATAACAGATATCACCATTATGCTCTATGGAGCTTATCTGCTATCTGTTGTATCTGAGCCTTTTCAACTCCAGTGTTTCTGAAGCGAACACAGCAGTTTTACCAGTGCAGGGCAACACTACATTATATACATATATATACATATTATATTTGTATTACTTTTTTTTTTTTTAAAAAAAAAAAAAAAAAAAAAAAAAAAAAAGGTTTTCATTTTGCATTTTACAACAACAACAAAAAAAAAAAACCACAAGCAAACAAACTTTATATCATGTATGGTTCCATCTTCTCATAATTATCACAGTACAGCATAAGCATTTAGTATATTTAAGACCTGCACATTTGGATATATTTTGTTTCAATTTTAATTCTGTAGCTGCTACCCCTAGGCCACTTGAATAAGTGATCAAGATAGACAGACAGACAGACAGACAGACAGACAGACAGATGATAGACAGACAGACAGACAGACAGACCAGCCAGTAAATGTGGGGCATTGAGGGGACATCCAATTCAGGAGGATACATTTCCTGGCATATAATAGTAGTGTACAGAAAAGTATTCTCATGGCCACCCTTGGGGTGACCTCATCAATTATACCAAGAATTCAATTATTAATTTCAGCCCTGGGGCGTATCCCTCCGTCTTTAAACAAGTCTCCTAGTGTACGTAGGCCCCATTTTGTATTCCGCTATGTGTTGCAGGTGTGGGAGAAGGGAATTCCTGCACAAAGGTGACAGGAGAGGTAATGCTAGGCTGCAAACCTTAAGTGCTGCCACCCATGCTTTGTATGGGGTGATCATAACTGGGTGAGTTGTGTATAGGTTGGAAGATTTGCGAAATGGGATATATGAGAGTGACTCAACTGAACTTGCCAAAGTGGCCTGTAGTGGGAAGTTCAGATTTTATGGATCTGGATTAAGCCACCAATGTGGCTTAACATGTTTTCTTCAAAACACATCAGTTAATAGTGCTGCTCCAGCAGAATTCTGCACTGAAATCCATTTCTCAAAAGAGCAAACAGATTTTTTTATATTTAATTTTGAAATCTGACATGGGGCTAGACATTTTGTCAATTTCCCAGCTGCCCCTGGTCATGTGACTTGTGCCTGCACTTTAGGAGAGAAATGCTTTCTGGCAGGCTGCTGTTTTCCCTTCTCAATGTAACTGAATGTGTCTCAGTGGGACTTGGATTTTACTATTGAGTGTTGTTCTTAGATCTACCAGGCAGCTGTTATCTTGTGTTAGGGAGCTGTTATCTGGTTACCTTCCCATTGTTCTTTTGTTTGGCTGCTGGGGGGGAAAAGGGAGGGGGTTGATATCACTCCAACTTGCAGTACAGCAGTAAAGAGTGATTAAAGTTTATCAGAGCACAAGTCACATGACTTGGGGCAGCTGGGAAATTGACAATATGTCTAGCCCCATGTCAGATTTCAAAATTGAATATAAAAAAATCTGTTTGCTCTTTTGAGAAATGGATTTCAGTGCAGCATTCTGCTGGAGCAGCACTATTAACTGATTCATTTTGGAAATAAAATTTTTTTTTTCCCATGACAGTATCCCTTTAAATGTAGTTTTGCAACCGCAACACAGAAGAATCCTTCTTAAACAGATAGACGATACACAAACCTATAGAAACCCCCTTATACGTAACCTTAAAGGGGTGCTTCACCTTTTAGGTAACTTTTAGTATGATCTAGAATGGCTGATTCTAAGTAACTTTTCAATTGGTCTTTATTATTTATTTATCGTTTCATAGTTATCTGCCTTTTTCTTCTGACTCTTTGCAGCTTTCAAATGGGCGTCACTGACCCCATCTAAAAAGCAAATACTCTGTAAGGCTACAAATGTAATGTTATTGTTACTTTCTATTACTCCTCTTTCTATTCAGGCCTTTCTTATTTATATGCCAGTCTTATATTCAAATCAATGCATGGTTGCTAGGGGAATCTGAATCCTAGTAACCGGATTACTGAAATTGCACACTGGAGAGCTACTGAATAAAAAGCTAAATAACTCAAAAACCCCAAATAATAAAAAATGAAAACCAATTGCAAATTGTCTCAGAATATCCCTCTGAAAAAACTCCAATGAAATAATTGTGATTAATGTCGGTTACTTGGCTGTGTCAACAAATCGTGCTGTTTCAATGATAACAAAATGCTTTAATAGAGGAAATAAAAGAGTAAGTCACTATAATATCACAAGTACAGTCAATAAACCCTTTTCTTTTCTGCTCATCTGAAACAGCCTCCCTCCTTCCCAAATGCTGATACAGTCACCTGGCCAAGGAACAGAGAATGGGAGGTTTGGAGTTTAGAAAATCGGTTTTATTGGGAGGGTAAGAGCAAGCTCTGTCCGTACTCCTCTTAGGGGCAGATTTATCAAGGGTCAAATTTCGAAGTTGAAAATACTTTGAAATTCGACCATCGAATTGAATTAATTCGACTTCAAATATCTTAGTCGAAGTTTTTTTTTTTTTCATCGAATTTGGTCATTTGCGGTCAAAGTAAAATCATTCGATCGAACGATTTTTCTTCGACTTCAAAAAACTGCTCTAGAAGGTCTATAAGCTAACATAGCACTTCGGCAGGTTTAATTTGGCAAAGTATTGAAGTCAAAGTTTTTTTTAAAGAGACAGTACTTCGATTATCAAATGGTCGAATATTCAAACTATTTTAATTCGAATCGAATTCAAAGTCGAAGTCGTAGTATCCTATTCGATGGTGGTAGTCTCTAAAAAAAATGACTTCGAATTTTTTTACTTCAAAAATTCCCTCGAATTCACTTCGACCCTTGATAAATCTGCCCCATAATGTTAAAGACCATAGTGAGAATTGAATGCAGTGTTTGTCATTCAATCAAAGGCAATTTCCTCCCAACATGTCTGGGGATGTTTCTGTTTATAATCTCGGCATTACGGATTTTGACTCCTTCATCTCCCAAAATCGCGCTGGAACCAGCCAGTGAGCAATCCAGGAGGAGATCCGGATTCTGCCACATTGATTCCTTCAGAGCCAAAAAAAACAAAGGGGTCGACAAATGCCGCGTCCATAGATAAATTTAAAAGCCATTGAAACAGTTTGAATGAAAGTATAAATTAATTTGTTTCATTACGAACAAAGATAACTTTGTAATGGCGCTGAATTAGAAAAGGTGAATGGATAATCATTCCCTTAACATTTATGAACGTTAGAGATGCTGATTTCAGATTTGTGTTAGAGTCCATTGTTTAATGGCTAAAAGGCCACATAAAAATCCAGCAGGGCAGAACCTACTTCAGTTGTTTTGGTCAAATACAATGAGAGGCACATATTTTTGAATTTATGCGAGTTTTGAAACTCCCATAACCTTCCACAAATTCGAAATTCGACCAATCGAAATCTATTAATAAAATCAAAATGTTTTAAACTCTAATTTAAATGACCGAAAACTCAAATCAAATTCAATTCGAATTTAAAAAAAACTTGATTTGAGTATTTCTCATGTCAGGAAGGCTGCAAACATCACCAAATTTATCCCTGGACCTCTCCCATTGACTTTTACAGTAATTCGGCTGGTTTTCGGTGGTGAATAGTTGAATTTGAGTTCTTAAAGGGCCAGAGCATGATAAATCTCAAAATTCGTATTCAATTTAAAACCCGAGTTTGGATAATTCACAAGTTTGGACAAAAAAAAATAGAAAATTCTAATTTTCACTTCGACCCTTAATAAATCTGCTTCTAAATGTAATAAAAATGCAAGCATAGTATAAGCAGGAACAAGTTTTTGTTGAATGTAGAAACTTGGTTCCTATTAGTGATGTGCAGGCCGGCCCAAAGCCAGTGGGACCACCCGCCAGTCGGGTGGGTTTGGTCGGGTTCAGTCCGACTTCCACAGTACGTCCTGGGGCAGTAGCTAGTGATGTGCGACCCTAACCCACGCCTGCATGCACCCGCTTCTGGGGTCCTCTTATAGACCGGCCCCGCCGATGACATCACAAAAGTGGCGGGGCGAGCAGACGCGAGACTATAAAACAGGAACCCGGAAATCAGATGCGGCATTTGAAGGTGGCGGGTGGGGAGAGCAGGAGAAGAGCTCAACCCGCACCTGCCCACGAGGAGCACTGCAAGGTCGACCCGAACCCGCCCGACCCGTGGGTATCGGGTCGGGCCGCACATCACTAACAGTAGCCTCCATTCGCCCCGCACACAGCCTTCTGCCCACGCCTTTTTATATATTCATGTAGGCCCGTCCCCGTCCCATTAGTGACATCACAATGGGACAGGAGCGGGTATATAAGAGAGGATCGTGCCGGGTTAAGGTCGAGTGTCGGTTGAGTTTTTCACATCACAAGTTCCTATTGTCTCTACAGGGTAATAATAAACACAGCATTTTGCTATACCACAGGAAAAAACTGAACTATTTCTCAATACCTTTTCCTAATAATAAAATAAGATCAGACACGAGATGAAGCAGCAGAAAAGAGACTCCATAGAGGAGGGACCAGAGGAAGAGGAGCACGAAGTTCTCACCAATTACAGTGACCAGAAAATGAGGTTCCAGAGTTTTCAGACATCTGCCTGAGGATATAAAGGGCAACTTAAGGTTTGTTTGTTCCAGTCCAGCTGGAGGTCACCACTAACGGAATATGCCCTAGCACAGTTCATTTCACATAATGCCTTGTTAAACTATTAGAAACACAAGGAAAAGACATTAAAGGGGTTGCTTACCTTTAAATTTACTTTTTGTATGATGTAGAGCGATATTATTTGTGGTTTTTCAGTTATTTAGCATTTTATAGCAACTCCCCAATTTGCAATTTCAATTATCAGGCTGCTATGGTCCAAATGACTCTTGCAACCATGCAGAATAAGGAATTTATTTTTTGATGGGGTCAGCGACCCCCATTTGAAAGCTGTAAAGAGAAATGACTAACAATATAAAATGAAATAATGAAGAGCAATTACAAAGGGGCTAGGAATTGTACATTCTATAATATACTAAACGTTATCTCAAAGGTGAACCACGTCTTTAATGTGAGTTGCTAGGAGCAAGGAAAACTGGCAACCTCCTGTATTCAGAATAATCAATGGCAAAACTACACTACCTTACACTGGCTAGTACAGTCCTCCACCAGGAATTTCTACCTATAACCAGCCACACATGGAGGGATCCGTTCATATGACTATCTTTCCCCAATATGCTCATCTTATTTCTAGATCTGCTTAGTTATTAATAACTACAGGTATGGGATCCATTACATGGAAACCCATTTTCCAGAAAGCTCAGAATTACCGAAAGGCTCCCTCCAATAGACTCAATTTTAACCAAATCCAAATTTATAAAAAAAAATTCCTTTTTCTGTGTAATAATAAAACAGTCACTTGTACTTGATCCCAACTAAGACATAATTAATCCTTATTGGAGGCAAAACTAGCCTATTGGGTTTATTTAATGTTTACATGATTTTCTAGTAGACAAACGGAAATCCAAATTATGGACAGATCTGTTATCTGGAAAGCCCCAGGTCCCGTGCATTCTTGATAACAGGTCCCATACCTGTTGCTTCTACTACATTGTTTTAAATAGGGCAATTAGGCTACAATCACACAGGGCTGATCTGCTCAGCCCACACCTATGTCTGCACTAGTGATGAGCTTGTTGACCCAAAAAACAAGCAGTGATCCGCGGGGTGACCAGGTTTGGGTTGAAATGTGGCCAACAATTGCAGGTTAGGGTTGGATTAGGGCTGGACGCCATGACCGTTTTTGGTCAGATCGACGCCCGCCGACAAAACACACACGACAAATCGGATGGAGTCACTCGTGTGAAAATATAATTGGACTGAATGAAAAGTCGGAGTGAACAACTACACGGTCCGACTGTCTGATGAGGAAGATGCTTTCTGCGTCCACATCCGACAGTCGCGTCGAATGTAATGGTTACCCCCGTGTTTTCATTCACGCGTGTGACTCCATCTGAGTTATCCCGTGCGTTTTGTCTGCGGTCGTCGATCCGAGGAAAAACATTTGTGGAGTCCAATCCTAAGGGTCAGACTGGGGAATTACACCGGTTTGGTGCTGGTTAAACTTTGAGAGTTAGGGCCTGTTGCTGGTTTATTTTTTCCTGTAGCAAAAGTGCTGGAAAATGCCGAAGGGAAGAGGACCCGAAGAAGACAGAAGATCCGAAAGATGGCGCTCATGAGCTCGGCTGGGTTTACTCTGCACTGATACATGAGCAAACTGTCAGGGGCAATTTCAGGGGTAACCAACTATGCAGGGGTGGGAGGAGGGACTACCTAGGGTAGTAGGATTTTCTTATTAGGGGGTTTAGTTCTCCGGGACAGAGCCCACCAGCATCACAGTGACAGGGTAAAACAAGGATTCTGTACGAACTGGGAATGCCCTGAATCCAGGTATCGGTCTTTTTCAGCAGGATCCGGATTCAGCTGGGAAAGGGGGGGGGGACTACCTAGGGTAGTAGGTAGAGGATTTTGTTATTAGGGGGTTTAGTTCTCCTTTACAGGGACAGAGCCCACCAGCTTCACAGAGCGGGAAACACAGTGACAGGGTAACAAAGGATTCTGTACTAACTAGGAATGCACCGAATTCAGGTATCGGCCTTTTTCAGATGAATCCTTGTCCCTGGCCAAACCGGATCTGAATCCTAATTTGCATATCTAAATTAGGGAACATCACGTGACTTTTCGTCACAAAACAAGGAAGTAAGAAAAATTGGTTTCCACTTTTTCCTTTCCAGCCCCTTATTTACATATGCAAATTAGGATTCGGATTGGTATTTGGCCTAATCTTTCACGAATATCGAAAATGGTAGAGCTGGTGCATCCCTAGTAGCAACATGGGGCTCCTGTATGTTATTTCATGTAAACCAGCCATGCAAAATGTAATGCAACCTATAATAAAAACAACAAGTTTAACAGCCTTCCACGTAATGATCAGGACTAACTACCGGCCTACATGCAAAGAACTCTCTTTTAATGACAGTCGCCAGTGCAGAAGAAGGTCCGGCACAGCTGAGAAAGGAGTATTTGGGGGTGGGCTGCGTAACTAGAGTAGTGCAGGTATAACTCATGTCACAACACAGGGCAAGAGGAGAGAAGAATGTTGTTAGACAGGCTTAGGTGACTGCACAACAATATAAATTATTTGCTTTCTTAGTCTGACTCTTTCCAGCTTTCAAATGGGGGTCACTGGAGAGCTGCTGAATAAAAAGCTAAATAACTCAAAAAACACAAATAAAAAATGAAAACCAGTTTTAAATCGACTCAGAATATCCCTCTCTATATCATGTTGGTTCAGACGAATGCAAATCCTACTGAAAAAGTCGGAATCCTGGATTTGGTGTATCCCTAATTCTGACTCAATACGAGTTGCTTAGATGCCCATTTAAACCCAAGGGACTTGTTACACATGAAAACACCCTCGTTTATACAGGTATGGGACCTGTTATCCAGAATGCTTGGGACCTGGTGTTTTCCGGATAACAGATCTTTCCGTAATTTGGGTCTTCATACTTTAAGTCTACTAGAAATTCATGTAAACATGAAATAAACCCAATAGGCTGGTTTTGCTTCCAATAAGGATTAATTATATCTTAGTTGGGATCAAGTACACTCTACTGTTTTATTATTACACAGAAAAAGGAAATCATTTTTAAAAATTTGGATTATTTGGATAAAATGGAGTCTATGGGAGACAGCCATCCCGTAATTCGGAGCTTTCTGGATATCGGGTTTCCAGATAAGGGATTTTATACCTGTACATAGAATTTAGTCCAGGAAGCGGATTGGACAAACCCTGCTTCTCACTGGTTTTCCTTACTGAATCCACTTACAAAACATAGACTCAGCTTGGAAGGATTTAAAAACTGGTTAACAATAAAATCAAACATGTTCCAGAAATCTAATATTAATCTATAATATAAACTTCATCTTACTGAAATAAGACACTTTTTAAACAGAATCAATTAAACATTCTGTACAATGTATGAAATAACCAACTTCACAACTATTCACTCTTTCTTTACTCTTTGTGCAGTGGATGGAATCAGTTTTTGATTGACAGTTATGGCTAATAAATATTTGGGGGGTGCACCCTTTGCCTAGAAGATGTATTAGAGCTCACTCAATTACAAACTCACTGAACAGTTATGTCCCATGTGCCCCCCCTTAAAGGAATTGTTCAGTGTAAAAATAAAAACTGGGTAGATAGTCTATGAAAAATAAAAAAATGTATCTAATATAGTTAGTTAGGCAAAAATGTAATGTATAAAGGCTGGAGTGAGTGGATGTGTAACATAATAGCCAGAACACTACTTCCTGCTTTTCAGCTCTCTAACTCTGAGTTATATAAGGGGGGCAACATGGGACATAATTGTTCAGTGAGTTTGTAATTGATCCTCAGCATTCAGCTCAGATTCAAAAGCAACAGTTATGTCCCATGTGACCTCCCCTCAAGTCTCTGATTGGTTACTGCCTGGTAACCAATCAGTGGAAAGCAAGAGAGCTGAAAAGCAGGAAGTAGTGTTCTGGCTATTATGTTACACATCCACTCACTCCAGCCTTTATACATTACATTTTTGTTAACTAACTATATTAGATACATTTTTTATTTTGCACAGCATGTTTAGCCATTTTTTATTTTTACACTGAACTGTTCCTTTAAGACCATTCCAGTTCACACACAAGCAGCAAAATAGAAAGCAATGGAAAGCAACAAGGGGAGGGTGTAACATTTTTACATGGGGCGTGGGACAGGTTGGGACACTTCTGCCTGGTCTCATTGGGGATGGTCATTGGCTCCAAGCCAGCAAAAACTCCAAATAATGCTACACCACATATTTGTGCTCTGTTAAATACAGACACCATTGTCGCCTGTGTCAAAAATACAATATATTTAAGTACTTGGAATCTAGATATTTAAACGCCTAACCGAAATACATTTTGCTTTATTTCTTAAAACAACATCAAAATGACACAGGCTTTTGGTGCTATGTGAAGGCTATAGACATGTTGGCCAAAAAGAACATACCTGGGGTCCAGCCTGCTTCCTAATGACTGAATCGTCAGCTTAACGGCCAGTGTATAAGACCAGAATAATCAATATCTAATAGAGATCAGGTAGGAAAAGGTCATCTTCCAAAGACTACAGGTATCTCTGGAAGCAAAATTTTACCTGCAAAACTAGAAATGTTGTACATGATGTTTTGTGCTTCTGTACCAGCCCAAGGCAACCACAGTCCTTTAGCAGTAAAGATCTGTGTCTCCAAAGATGCCCCAGTAGCTCCCCATCTTCTTTTCTGCTGATTCACTGCACATGCTCTGTGCTGCTGTCACTTACTGAGCTTAGGGAGCCACTCACAATATACAGTACACATAGAATAGAAATGTCGACGACCCCTCCCTCCCACATCTGCTTTAGACGGTGAAAAATGAAACTTTACACTTCAATATTAGAAAGACAGTCACAAATAGACTTTTTCCAATCACTTTCTATTTCAGAACACAACTGAAGTGAAAAAAAGTTTTGGAAGGTGAACAACCCCTTTAAACCGGGAATTTGTAGAACAGGCACTCAAATAAAGGCAATAAAATTAAAGGGGTTGTACACTTTCAAACTCTTTTTTTTCAGTTCAGTTGGTTTCAGATTGTTCATCACTGACCCCATCTTAAAACAAATGTTCTGTAAGGCCACGCATTTATTGTCATTGCTACTTTTTATTACTGGTTATTCAGGCCTCTCCTATTCTAGTCTCTTGTTCAAATCAGTGCATGGTTGCTAGGGTAATTTGGACCGTAGCAACCAGATTGCTGAAATTGCAGAGCTGCTGAATAAAAAGCTAAATAGCAAAAACTACAAATAATAATAACTAATTGCAAATTTTCTCAGAATATCACTCTCTAGAACAGTGATCCCCAACCAGTAGCTCGTGAGTAACATGTCGCTCTCCAACCCCTTGGCTGCCAGTGGCCTCAAAGCAGGTGATTATTTTTGAATTCCAGGCTTGGAGACAAGTTTTGGTTGTAGAAAAACCAGGGTGCACTGCCAAACAGAGTCTCAATGTAGGTTGACATCCACATAGGGGCTACTAAATGGCCAATCACAGCCCTTATTTGGCACCCCAAGAACATTTTTCTTGCTTGTGTTGCTCCCTAACTCCTTTTTCGTCTGAATGTTGCTCACAAGTTCAAAGGGTTGGGGATCCCTGCTCTAGATTATACTGAAAGTTAACTTAAAGGTGAACAATCCCTTAAAACTGTCGGGCTTCATTCGGAAAGGAAAACAAAGAGATGGAAACTAAATAGGCACCCGCTTGCCCCCCCTCCCGAGCAGCCCCTTATTGTCCCTGATTCGGGCAGATGGCTAAGAACTCATGTGTATAGCGGGGATCCCCCCCGAGTCCATTTAAAAGGCACAAATGTGAGCTGTAGTAGTAACAGGCAGGGTCTGCAGACTAAACAAGGAGATTCCAGGCCTCATCAAAAAATCAGATTTCCACTTTATACATAAATAAGGCACAACAGCATCATTAAGTGCCCAATTCAGCTTTGAAACAGGGTCTGCTGCAAATCTCCTCGTTGCTCTCCCTCCCCTTGTCCAAGGTGACAGATGGCTGCTCCCACCCCACAAGGAGACGCGTCTTTTGTTCGGATTTCTTTAGGCCCAGCTTTGTGTTGTACAGTAAATACTGATCCGTAATACACGCCAAGTCAGCCTTTTTTTATTGTTTTGCATAATGGATTAAACGCAGGGTTGGACTGGGCTGGCGGTACACCGGGAAAAAACCCGGTGGGCCCGTTAGCCTAGACTCGATCCTCTCCAGCTCTCTCCCAGGTCATAGATCTCCCTCCCCTGGTGGACAAAAGGTACTTTGAATTTACATGGGTTCTGAGGAGGTGGTAGGGCGGGTGGCCCTATAGGGGGTGTGGGTGGCATATTGGGGACCCTAGGGGGTGCAGGTGGCGCACTGGGGCCCCTGGGAGAGCAGGGAACAGTATCCCTGGTACAGTATCCCTGGTATCCCCTGCACCCACCAGTCCAACACTGATTAAACAGGATACCAAACCATGGCTGTCTGGAGAGATGTGGGTAGTTGTAGTTCAGTAACTGTTGGGCCCCAAGTTATGCCTATGCATGGGTTGTCATATTAAACGTGTTAGAAATATAATAATTTAACTTGTGTTAACTTTTTCTGACCACTTCCAAAAGTAAAAACTGCCCACCCTGAACACAGGAGCCAAGGAAGCTGCCATTATAGAAAGTGGTGTTTTTAAAAAGAGTGACGTACATATATAAAATAATAAGAATTATATATATATTTTAGATTGACAATTTGACATAAACTGGTCAAGAGAGTCCCACCTGGCTGTAAGGGAGGGTGGCTCTAGGGCAGAATAATGAGGGAATTTGGATAAGTGAATGAAGGGCCAAATTATGTTGGTAAAACTCATACGGGGGGAACTATTTAAAAAGACAGCAGAAAAACAATACTATAGTATACAGGTATGACATCTGTTATCCTGAAACCCATTATCCAGAAAGCTTCCAAATTATGGGAATCAACCACAGACTCCATACTTTTCAAAATGATTTCCTTTTTCTGTGTAATAATAAAACAGCCGCTTGTACTTGATCCCCAACTAACATATAATTAATCCTTATTGGAAGCAAAAACAATCCGCTGGGAACATTTAATTATATTTAAGTATAGGAAGGGTCTAGGGGCCACATAAAGCACAGTTTGACATGGCTGCCTTAGATTGTAAGCTCCAATGGGGCGGTTCTGGTGCAAACGATGAACAAAATCTGTGTAAAGTGTTGTGTAAATGTTTTGGCACGCTGTAAATAAAGGATAATATTGAGGTTGAAAGCACATGGAATTTTTGCTCTAGAGCTCCTACAAGACTTTAGTGGGAGTTCTTGTTGCACAGAATCTAAAGTGTTTGCTGGGTGCCCTTACGCATACCTCCCAAATGTCCCGTTTTTCCGGGGACAGTCCCAATTTTGACAGCTCCCGGATTGTTACTGAAACGTCCAGACTTTCTCTTTGATCTCCTGCACTGAAAAGCCAGAAAATGTTTAGAACGTTTCTAAAACTTAATTGGCAGCCCAGAATACGTGCAGGTGCATTTAAGATACTTTTGTAACAATTTAAGATAAGCAAAGAAACAATTGTAACTATTTAAGATAAGCAGGTCTCTTGGAGGAAACGGTGACTTGCAGCTTAAAGGGCAATTCACCTTCATAAAACTGTAATAACACATACAGTAAAACCAAAGAAATGTGTTCAAACTTTCATAACCTGCCAAATTTTGTAAAATGAACATGGTAATTAGGGGGTGTGGCCACAGAAATGGGCATGGTCAGAAAATCAACCGCGCTTTGCTCGGCAAAATCTTTTTGTCCCTCTTTCTATTTCCAAAATGTTGGGAGGTCTGTTTTACGGTTTCCGTTTCATTCCACCCTATTCAGTGGATTCCATGTTAATAACCCAAAATCTATCAGATAGAAAACAACAGTAGGGGTAGAAGCTGTAAGTGAACGTTAAAAGCGACACTAGCCATCATCTCTACGCTTTTTCTACACACAATAGAAGCAGCGCGACTACAAATCACAACGTTCCGCCGAGACGTGGAAGAGGTGGATTTCAGATGCCACCCACTGTGAATTTTAAACACAGTTTCATGGATTACTGCACAGAAAACACTGCGGCAATCCCAATGGGTTTTAAATTAAAAATTATACAGTTCCGCACATGGCATTAAGCCATTAATAATTATCTTAAGCAGTTTCTTCTTTGGCAGCACGGCAAGTAACAAGCATAGGAAGAAATGTGCCAAAAGCCAAAGCCTGTTAATAAAGGCATGTACAGGTATAGGACCCATTATCCACAAACCCGTTATGCAGAATGTTCCGAATTACGGAATGAACATCTCCCATAGACTCCATTATAATCAAATAATCTAAATTTTTAAAAAGGATTCCCTTTTTTTCTGTAATAATAAAACAGTACCTTGTACTTGATCCCAACTAAGATAAAATTAATCCTTATTGGAAGCAAAACCAGCCTATTGGGTTTATTTAATGTTTTATTTAGACTTAAGATATGAAGATCCAAATTACAGAACGATCCATTATACGGAAAGCCCCGAGCATTCTGGATAATTCTGTATATTACACACACACACACAGAATAGTGTATTGCTGAAATATCAATAATGCTCTGGGCCTAGGGTTTTCCGGATAATGGATCTTTCCATAATTTGGATCTTCATATCTTAAATCTATGAGAAAATCATATTAACATTAAATAAACCCAATAGGCTGGTTTTGCCTGAAATACGGATTAATTATATCTTAGTTGGTTTCAAGTACAAGCGACTGTTTTATTATTACACGGAAATCATTTATAAAATTTTGGATTATTTCATTATAATTAGGGATGCACCAAATCCAGGATTCGGTTCGGGATTCGGCCAGGATTCAGCCTTTTTCAGCAGGATTCGTCCGAATCCTTCTGCCCGGCCAAACCAAATCCTAATTTGCATATGCAAATTAGGGGCGGGCGGAAACGGTGTGACTTTTTGTCAGAAAACAAGGAAGTAAAAAAATGATTCCCCTTCCCACCCCTAATTGGCATATGCAATTAGGGTTCGTATTCGGTTCGGTATTCGGCTTTCACAAAGGATTCGGGGGTTCGGCCGAATCCAAAAAAGTGCATTTGGTGCATCCCTAATTATAATAGAGTCTATGGGAGACGTCCATTTGGTAATTCAGAGCTTTCTGTATAACAGGTTTCCTAAGCTTAGCTTCTCAACAGCCAATCAGAGCCCACTGAGCATGTGAGTGTCACAGACACTTTCCAAGATGGTGACCCCCTGTGACAAGTTTGAAGTCCTGGATCATTGCTGCTATCGACAAGCTCAAACTTTAGCCTCGTGCAATAAGTTCACTATATGATACATTCATTTTAAGGGTTTAGTTCTCCTTTAAAAACAAGAAATGCGAGATGTATCTCTAATGCTATTTGTCACTCAGGCTTTAGCATGCTGGGAGTTGAGGCAATACACCTGCCCTAGGGCTGATTTATGAAATCTGCAAATCCATCCCTATTTGCCATTTGTACAGGAATAAATAGATAAACCACAAATCAGCCGATAGAAAATACATGTAATTATACACATAAGTGAAGCGGGAAGGGTCTGTGGGGGAGAACCATAGAACTGTGTGCGCTACACCATCAAATAATTGCACTTTTATATTTATTTGTTTTTATCAGCATTAAAAAATTGAATGTTTATGATCATTTGCCTTTAAAGTCTGGCCTGCTGTTTTGTAGGGGTAACGTCATCAAACATCTGTTTGCATAAAGGGGTGATCTGCTTTAAGTTAACTTTTAGTATATTATAGAATAGCCAATTCTAAGCAACTTTTCAATTGGTCTTCATTATTTATTTTTTATCGTTTTTGAATGATTTGCCTTTTTCTTCTGACTCTTTCCAGCTTTCAAATGGGGGTTACTGAACCACCTAAAAACAAAAGCTTTGTTGATCTACACATTTATTGTTATTGCTACTTTTTATTATTCCTCATTCTTTTCAGGTCCTCTCCAATTTGTAGTCTGGTCTCTTTCTCAAATCTGTGCATGGTTGCTAGGGTAATTTGAACCCTAGCAACCAGATTGCTGAAACGGCAAACGGGAGAGCTGCTGAATAAAAAGCTAAATAAATCAAAATTCACAAATAATAAAAAATTAATAGCAATTGCAAATTGTCTCAGAATATCACTCTCTACCTCCTACTAGCAGTTAATTTAAAGGAGAACAATCCCTTTAAAAACCATCTCCCACGTTCAGTCCCATCATGCCCTTCACAATAGGAGTCAACACTTGATTTTATGTTGAAACGTAAGCCTGGGAAAGAGCCATATACTGACTCACAGCAAAGACTATTAAATCCATCTTGAACAGTTATAAACAACCCGATTTACATCACTTTATTCCAGTGGAGATCCCTAGCCCTTCATAATGAAAACACAGAAACAGCAAAGAGGATATAATCTTGCCATATGGTGAGAAAGGGTGAACATTGCTGAATCCAGTGGAAAAAAGTAAGACAGTTTAAAGGACCAGTAACATCAATTTTTTTTAATAAAAAATTTGTTTGTGTAGAACAAAAAAAACAAAGACTTATTAAACTTTTAAATTTTTATTAAGAAATAACTTACCAAAACTCTGTTTGCACTCCTCTTCAGAAAAGGCAACATGGCAATCCATTCTGCGTCGCTCGATTTCTCCTCCCTGCTTTCCTTATAGGAGATAGCCAGGGAGGAGAAATTGAGTGCTGACCGAAAGAAACGTCGCCCTGTCGCCTTTTCTGAAGAGGAGCGCAAGCGGAGTTTCGGCAAGTTATTTCTTAATAAAGACTTAGCGATTTAAAAGTTTAATATGTCTTTGCATTTTTTTTTGGGTAAGAAATCACTGGCACTCAAAGGGCAGGTGCAAGCAGGGACAATCCCTTGCGTTTATTAACAGAAAATGCAACGTTTCGGGGTCAGACCCCGAAACGTTGCATTTTCAGTTAATAAATGCAAGGAATTGTCCCTGCTTGCACCTGCCCTTTGAGTGCCAGTGATTTCTTACCCATTTGCTGTTGGAGAGTGCCGACCCCTTCGTCACCGTGCACCGAGCTTTTCATTTGCGTTTTTTTTCCCATTCTACACTAACGAATTCTTTAATAAAAAAAAAATAGAGGTTACTGATCCTTTAAATGCTAGTTTATATGTTAGCTAGTTATAGGGTGTTTACCAAAAAACAAACTTGTTATTACCCACAGACAAAACATGTGCAACAAAGGACGCCTCCGAGCGCTACGGGTGGGCCCTGCCTGTATTCCTGTTTCGCAGGTTTGTGAGAAATAAGGAAACGCAGAGCAGGTCAGTGTATGTGACTGGTTTCCAATAAAAAAACTGGCACGATGAGGATTTTATTCCAGAGGTCTGAGCCTATAGTTGCAAGATGGGTTTTGTACAACTTCACCTTTATATTCAACTAGAGCACACATATATATATATATATATATATATATATATATATATATATATATATATACATATATATATATACATATATATACATATATATATATATATATATATACATATATATATATACATATATATATATACATATATATATATACACATATATACACATATATATACACATATATATACACATATATATACACATATATATACACATATATACACATATATATACACATATATATACACATATATATACACATATATATACACATATATATACACATATATATATACACATATATATACACATATATATACACACACACACACACATCACCCCCTGAACGCACATGGGTTTATTTCATCACAGCAACATGCCAAAAACCAAGGAAGGGGAAGAGCAGCTACAGCCCTCCAGCTGGAACAAGCCGTAACCATGACCTTGGGATCAGAGGAATTAGGAATAAAAGTGTGCTAGGGTTGCCTGTTAGTAGACACGCTCAGCCTAAAGAGTATTACCTTGCCAGTCTTGTGGTCAAACCAGACAAGTGCATGGTTTCTTGAAAGCACTTTGCAGTCAAAGGTTGCATTGTTCTGTGCTGGGCGACAGCGAGCCACGGAGCGGCCAATCTTGACTGGCTCGTCCAAGTAGACATGGCGCTCTTGGAAAGGGTGGGAGTTGGGGCGGCAGGTGAAGATTGCCAAGGCTGAAGGCATCTGAGACAGCTTGGGTAGTGGGTCAATCTAATCAGAAACAAAGGATATCAACTCCCAATGCTGCGATCAGCAGATATGTGTGGATCGTGTCACCTATTCATAACACACTTTGGCTAAAAGGAGTGCTTGCCAGTCTGTAAACAATCTTTCCAGTTCTCCAGCCAATGCTCCATACTGGTCCCATGCAAGGCTACCTCCACTAGCACTTTAGGGGTTTCGCTTTCCTTCTAAAGTACTTTTAATCCATCATCAGGAACAGCACAGATACACACGAGTGCCAGATGGAAAACAGCCTTCCTTGCCTGGTTCCAAGTCAAGCACAATCCAAGGGTTAGATACTCTTCTGTTAGTGCGTCATATACTGCCAGTCTGCTTGGGATCCTCCAGCACTCGAAGCCAAACAAACAGCAAATCCAGACCAATCCAAGGACTCTGCCAAGTTATCCAGTACACTGATTATGGAACTATCCCAGGACATCAGTATTAAATGGAAACGGCAGGGACTGGAGTTGTTTGAAAACTGTGATCACGGGGGCAAGTTTCAACTGGACTGGCAGAGAATATGCAGAAACAAAGTGGGGCAGACTATAGTAGGACAGGCCCAGGGGTGTCTGGGATATTACAGTGGCCACACAGGTAGAATCGAGAGGGAGAGGGAACTTGGCTTGGGGGGTGTATAATTGGGACTGACCTGGAGGCTAAGGAAGGTAATAGAATTATGCAGAGATTGATTGATTGTGGGATGAATTATAGGATAATATGTAGTATGAACCCTGGCACAGGCAGTAACGCCAGGGGAGCAGGAAGAAGTGGAAGTGGCTTAGGGATAACCAGGCCTGGGGCAGATAGTGGAGAATAACTTGGGGAGGGCAAGAAATGCCACTGATTGAGGAGGGAGGAGGCTCAGGGCAGATCTATCCAGGGAGGCCCAAGACAGGGAGACTGGATGTGACCTGGAGTGAACCCCTGCAGAGCAGCCGGAAGTGAGAGTGATGTGGGGGTGCCCAGGGCCCGGGGGAGGGCAGGAAGGGGTATAAGTGGCCTGGATCGGGGTATCAGGGGCTGGGAACACTGGATAACACCTTGGGGTGCTCGAGTTTGGGCGGAAGAAGGAGCCGGAAGTGATCAGACTGAGGGCAGACCCCCAGCAGTAGAGCGGGCAGCACAGGCAACTCTGACAGGTGGGAGAACCAATTAGTGACAGGCGGGCTGAGCTAAGCCCGGGGAGAAGCCGGTGTCACACACACAAGCGCTTCCATCCTCCTGACGAAACGGGAACGGTAATAGCACAGAGTTTATAGAGGGGCCCCTGGAGGAGTCCAGGACAAGAGAACCGGGGCCCGGCCGGGAGTCACTCAGCGAGCGCTGCTTCCAGGAAAACAAACCAACTGCTAATCCGACGTACGGTCTTTCCGAAGCGACCGCAGGCTCTCACTCTGGAACTAACCAACGCTTCAGTGTTTCACGGCCCCGGCGCACTCCTCTTCCTCCCGCGCCGCCATGCTGGATTCAAGCGACCTCCCCGCAGAGCAGTAAACCAGCCGGCCAACGGCGTCATGCACAGGGCGGAGACGGAAGACGACTGGCATGGACGAGAGCCAATCATCTGCCTCGGCAGTTTTACGTCACGTCCCGCCCATTCTAAACTGTCAAAGGAAACCGCCTTATTCTCAGCGGGAGGGGTGTATGGGAGATGGTTCCGCCCGCTTCCGCTGGGAGTGCCGGTCACCTGGGGCAACCCATTCACAACATCACCCCCCGGCTTGTTGCTTCTGGGCTGTGAGGTGACGCCCAATAAAATGAGTTACTGGCTGCAAGACCGCTCGCTTGTTTCATGAGACCCTTGATATGAATCTGTGTTTATTAATCCCGTCCCCAAATTGGAGTTTGTGTGGAGAGTTCCGCCCTGTTGTTACAGTTCAGGGATCAGAATGATGTGTAGTAAGTGGGCGGGGCCTGTATGAGCCCTACCTCATCGCCAAGTGTGTCCCGCCCTCAGGAAAATAACCCGCCCTGATTGTGAGGCGGATACAGATGTGGGAGGTCGCAGGCAGATTTAAAACTTAAAGGGTTGTTCAACTTTAAATTAACTGTTAGTATGACGTGGAGAGTGATATTCTGAGATTTGGGCTTCGTTTTTCTTTGTGGTTTTTGTTATTTAGCTTTTTATTCAGCAGCTCTCCAGTTTGTAATTTCAGCCATCTGGTTACTAGGTTCCAAATTCCCCTAGCAACCATGCACTGATTTGAATAAGAGATTGGAATATGAATAGGAGAGGCCTGAATAAATAGAGGAGTAATAAGAAGTAACAGTAACAATACATTTGCAGCCTAAAGGTGGCCATACACGGGCCGATAAAAGCTGCCGACAGACCAAGTCGGCAGCTTATTGGCCCGTGTATGGGGGCCCCCGACGGGCTTCCCCGATCGAGATCTGGCCGAAAGTCGGCCAGATCTCGATCGGATGGGGTTAAAAATCCCGTCGGATCGCGGCCGCATCTGTTCGTTGATGCAGTCCCGCGATCCGACCGCCCGTTTGGCGAACGCTAGGATCCGATCGTTGGGCCCTAGGGCCCACGATCGGATCAGCCCGATATTGCCCACCTCAAGGTGGGCATATCGGAGGGAGATCCGCTCGTTTGGCGACATCGCCAAACGAGCGGATCTATCCGTGTATGGCCACCTTTACAGAGCATTTGTTTTTTAATTAGGGGGTCAGTGACCCCCCATCTGACAGCTGGAAAGAGCAACCCCACCCCGATCAGGAGTATTCACTGTGCACACAAATAAACCAAACAAACATACATGTTAGGTCACATGAGCCAATTAACAGAGTTCTGTCTTTGCTTCCACACTTCTTCCTGTAACAGTTAGAGCTGCAGTATTTCTGGTCAGGTGATCTCTTCCTGTTACAGTTAGAGCTGCAGTATTTCTGGTCAGGTGATCTCTTCCTGTTACAGTTAGAGCTGCAGTATTTCTGGTCAGGTGATCTCTTCCTGTTAAAGTTAGAGCTGCAGTATTTCTGGTCAGGTGATCTCTTCCTGTTACAGTTAGAGCTGCAGTATTTCTAGTCAGGTGATCTCTTCCTGTTACAGTTAAGGTGGCCACAGGGGTGCTCCGCCACTGAGGCGTGTTGAGGCAGCGTCCCACTAGGTACCAGTGGCAGCAAAAATGCTGCTCCTGGTACTTTAAGAGTGAATTTTCAGGGAAGGGGGGGCAGCAGCAACTGCTGTTGCCTCAGGCAGTGGAGGGGCCAGGATCGCCCCTGGGTGGCCATACGCAGGCCGATAAAAGCTGCTGACAGACGGCAGCTTATTGGCCAGTGTATCGGGGCCCCCCGACGGGCTTCCCCGATCGAGATCTGGCTGAAAGTCGGCCAGATTTCGATCGGATGGGACTAAAAATCCCGTCGGATTGCGGCCGCATCTGTTCGTTGATGCGGTCCCACGATCTGACTGCCCGTTACAATTTGTTAGGATCCGATTGTTGGGCCCTAGGGCCCACGATCGGATCAGCCCGATATTGCCCACCTCAAGGTGGGCATATCGGGGAGAGATCCGCTCGTTTGGCGACATCGCCAAACGAGCGGATCTCTCTGTGTATGGCCACCTTTAGAGCTGCAGTATTTCTGGTCAGATGATCTCTTCCTGTTACAGTTAGAGCTGCAGTATTTCTGGTCAGGTGATCTCTTCCTGTTACAGTTAGAGCTGCAGTATTTCTGGTCAGGTGATCTCTTCCTGTTACAGTTAGAGCTGCAGTATTTCTGGTCAGGTGATCTCTTCCTGTTACAGTTAGAGCTGCAGTATTTCTGGTCTGGAGGTATAGTTTTCCTTTAACATTACGGGCCTTGGTCAGGAACCAGTGCAAACCCATTCTGCAGAGTCCTAGTTATCTGCATAGGGACATTATTGTGCTGAAACAGAAACGGGGCTTTCCAAAACCATGGGAACGAGTCTTTCTTCCACAAAGGAGAATCACAGATCTGTCAGGAATGTTGTACTTCGAGCATTGGAAATGTGGCATTTCCCCATCTGTCAGATAATAGAAAAGTCTGGGTCCAAGGGTTGTCAATCAATTTTAGAGTATACAGAAAATTTAAAAAAGACCCACTACTAGTGAAGCAGTAGCCCAAGTATTTATAAAGTTAAAAAGACTTTATAAGGACATACATAGGCCTAACACGTTTCGGACCATGAATGGGCACTTTCTCATAGGCTGACGCTAATTATAATTCCTAGGCTGGTGCTCCTGTTGTCTGAAAACTGCAGCAAGAAGGGGTTACTTCTGTAGGAGAACCATGTCATGATCTTCTGCTGCTTCTTAGTGTGCGGCCCAGGGACAGGTGCGCAGTTAAATGAAAAGTCTGATTTATTTCCAAGTTCAGCCTTTTACTCTACTGCACAGAAGCATCCAGACCGGGACATACAGATGGTCCAGTACAGTAGTACCCAGTACGTAGGGTTCTCTTGGTATCTGCAAACCCAGACAATTCTATCCGACTGCCCGATGCTGAGATACCATTCATCATAGCACATTTACATGCAGAAACTGCATTTGTCCAGAAACTCCTTAGTCCTGAAGAAACCAAATCAGAAATGTAAATATCACGTGGCTATAGACTAAAGTTGGCCATACATATACAGATCTGCTCGTTTGGTGAGATCGACAAATGAACAGATCTCTACCTCATATGCCTACCTTGAGGTGAGCGATATCAGGCTGATCCAATCATGGCCCTGGGGCCTAACGATCAGATCACAACGAGGAGAATATGGGCAGTCAGATCAAGAAATACATCAACAAACCAATGCAGTCCTCAATCCAAACCTTATCAACATCTGGCCGATTCAACCAGATATCAGTGAGGGAAGCCCATTGTAGGACCCCCAAAAACTGCCAAATAAGCTGCCGATTTTTCATATGCCATGTACTCCTGGATTTTACTCATTTGCATATGCAAATTATAGTTCAGATTCAGTACATTTTGTGGTGGGTTTGGTATATGGACAAATTCTAGAATTCTGGAGCGTCCCTATCCAGGGAATACCTTTATACTACTCCAGTCGCCTGGCATTGCACCTGGTTAGGTTTGTCTGATCCCTGTCTATAGTTCCTGTGCTAATATTTCTTCTATAGACAGTTTGGAGCTTAGCAGTGAGTGTTCCCAGCCATATAGTGTCGCAATTTAGGCCATTTTGTTGTGCAGGTGATTAAAGGGGCAGCAACGCCAAAAAATGAAAGTAGTTTTAAGTAATGAAGAAATGATGTACTATTGCCCTGCACTGGTAAAACAAGTGAGTTTGCTTCAAAAACACTACTATAGTTTATATAAACAAGCTTCTACTACAATGTAATTCTCCTACCGCACACCTGTAGTTCACCAATCCTGCAAGCTGGTGGTGCGTTCCTTCCGTTGACCCGGCCGGGTCCTTTAGCAACCAATGTGTAAAAGAAACGGATCCGCAGACACACACCGATTAATGCAGTCGGGGAATATCCCCTTTTATTCAGCCACCAAACATCAACATTTCGGGGGGGAAACACCCACCCTCATGGCTACACAGCAGCTTGTTTATATAAACTATAGTAGTACTTATCTGTTATCTAATGTGTATCCTGTGCATGAATGGCTGCCCCCATGGCCACACAGCAGCTTGTTTATATAAACTCTAGTAGTACTTATCTGTTATCTACTGTGTATCCTGTGCTTGAATGGCTTCCCCCATGGCTACACAGCAGCTTGTTTATATAAACTATAGTAGTACTTATCTGTTATCTACTGTGTATCCTGTGCTTGAATGGCTGCCCCCATGGCTACACAGCAGTTTGTTTATATAAACTATAGTAGTACTTATCTGTTATCTACTGTGTATCCTGTGCTTGAATGACTGCCCCCATGGCTACACAGCAGCTTGTTTATATAAACTATAGTAGTACTTATCTGTTATCCACTGTGTATCCTGTGCTTGAATGGCAGCAGCTTGTTTATATAAACTATAGTAGTACTTATGTTGTCTACTGTGTATCCTGTGCTTGAATGGCTGCCCCCATGGCTACACAGCAGCTTGTTTATATAAACTATAGTAGTACTTATCTGTTATCTACTGTGTATCCTGTGCTTGAATGGCTGCCCCCATGGCTACACAGCAGCTTGTTTATATAAATTATGGTTGTTTTTCTGAAGCAAACACACCAGTTTTACCAGTGCAGGGCAACACTGCATTATATTGTCATTCACTTTAATTTTTTGGTGTTACTGTTCCTTTAACAGCTCTATAGTAAGATGACAAAATGCTCTGAATCACTCTTTATTGATTTAAACAGCAATCGCCTGCAATCCTGGGTGTGCTCGCATGTCAGGCAGTTGGCATTTGGAAACAATGACTGCGTGGCAAACAGGGTCAATTACGGGCACAACCATAAAGTAATTAGAGCCCTTAGCTAAATGTATTAAAATGACACCGTCTCTGAATGTTTTATTAAGACTTTAGGCATTGCTGTCCCACTGGATGGGCTCTGGGGCCTTCCATAAGATTTATTTTGAATCTTCCCAAAAGCTCAGCTGATTTTTTTTTATGATAACCTAATATTACTAATCCTCCAAGTCTAGTGGAAAGTATATATTCTATTATACAAGTAGACATTTTCAGATATAAGTATATATCATGACTGTCCAACCTACAACTTATTAATTGATGATCCTCAGTTCCCAGGGCCTCGCTCTATCCCCTGGCCCAGCCTATTCTGGTGCAACAGAGAAAGTCACTTGTGCTACAGGCCGTCCCTGATGATGATGATGATGATGATGAAGCACTTCTTCCATACACTGAATACCAAGCCAGCAACTGGCTGCAGATCGGAATATTTACACTGAGACCTGGCAGACTGGATGGAATCACTCCTCTCTCCTCTCTTTGGGCACGAACGAAGGGCTCCCACCGCTGTTAAACCAAAAGGAAAAAACAAGTAATAGTTGCCAGAGGCCAATAGCTATAGAAGTGAATTGTGTAATGACGTGCTCAATCCTTGCTAATAATAAAGAATCCTAATTAAAACCCAAAGGGGTTCCAGAATACATTATGGGGTAAATTTATCAAAGAGTGAAGTTCCGCCACTAGAGTGAAATTCCGCCGCTCTCCATTCATTTCTATGGGATTTTGAAAGGCGTATTTATCAATGGGTGAAAGTGAAAGTTCACCCTTTGATAAATACACCTATAAAAATCCCATAGAAATGAATGGAGAGTGAGTGGCGGAATTTCACTCTAGTGGCGGAACTTCACTATTAACTTCACTCTTTGATAAATATACCCCTATGTGTCTGTGTTTAAAGGAGAACTAAAGCTTAACTAAAGAGGTAGGTAGAAATGTTGTACATGATGTTTTGTGCTTCTGTACCAGCCCAAGGCAACCACAGCCCTTTAGCTGTAAAGATCTGTGTCTCCAAAGATGCCCCAGTAGCTCCCCATCTTCTTTTCTGCTGATTCACTGCACATGCTCTGTGCTGCTGTCACTTACTGAGCTTAGGGAGCCACTCACAATATACAGTACACACAGAATAGAAATGTCACAATATAAGGCTGATTAGTAATTAATACACATAATTACTACATGGCAGCACAGAAACCAGTGCAATTAGCATCAGAATTGAATAATCAGCAAACCTGTAGCATCAGCTTATATTACAGCCAGGGAAGCTCATTTTCTGCTGGATAATTAGTGACGAGCCCTAAGCTTAGCTTCTCAACAGCCAATCAGAGCCCACTGAGCATGTGAGTGTCACAGACACTTCCCAAGATGGTGACCCCCTGTGACAAGTTTGAAGTCCTGGATCATTGCTGCTATTGACAAGCTCAAACTTTAGCCTCGTGCCATAAGTTCATTATATTAAATATGCCATTTGTAGCCACATCAATTTTTAGTGTTTAGTTCTCCTTTGAGTTAAATTATTTATTCCTCACATCAGTCATGTACCCTACAGGATCAAGCATTACACAACCTCTTCCCAAAGCTACACTGACCCAATATCACCACTTTTAAGGAATGTACGGCCTACAGGGCATCAATGCAATGTTTATTTTTTGGCTAAAAAGCCTGAGTCCACAAAAAACGTGTATTAGTTTGGATCTATTGAATCTATTGGATATTTTACTCCACTCTGCATGAAATATAAAACACAATAAAGAAAATGGGAATCCTTTATTTCAAGAGATTACAAAGTAACAACACGAGGCAAATCTAAACTCGCTGTACATTGTTGTGTGTATATTTTTGTCACTGCAGGAACTAGTGATTCTCAGCCCTGTTTGTATGAACTTGCCAATGGCTGCTACTAACTTATAATTTTACAAGGTGAGAGCCCGACAGGGAACAAATTGTAGAGAAAGTTTTTAATTAATGTTGCCTTTTCCAGATCCTGGGGTGGGTGGGAGGTAAATCTGTTCCAGATTAAAATCCAGTAGTTCAAAGAAAACCGAACTCGGGTTTGTGTGAAAGTCACAGCACAGATGTTAGTGGCGGTGTAGCAATAATCTCAAGCTTTTCTCATCAGCTGAACATGAACTGATGGAATATTAAGACAAAAGAACGGCTGGGGATTGGGGACTGAACGTTTTTGC
Source organism: Xenopus laevis (assembly GCF_017654675.1). Lineage (NCBI taxonomy): Eukaryota > Metazoa > Chordata > Amphibia > Anura > Pipidae > Xenopus > Xenopus laevis. The sequence goes on along the minus strand of NC_054378.1, from coordinate 127,426,273 downwards.
AAACTTTGAAAGAACCTTCTAGCAGGAGAAACACCTCTTGCCCCGACATGATAAATGATTAGTTTCTTGGCTCTGATACAAACTATTCCTCCCTGAAGTTACTCTTTCTCTGCCTCTGTGTCCTCAAACTAAAGGGCAAATTTACCTAGGGTCGAATATCGAGGGTTAATTAACCCTCGATATTCGACTGCCGAATTGAAATCCTTCGACTTCGAATATCAAAGTCGAAGGATTTAGCGCAATTCGTTCGATCGAACGATCAAAGGAATAATCGTTCAATCAGAAAAACGTTGAAAGGCCTATGGGGACCTTCCCCATAGGCTAACATTGGCCTTGGTAGGTTTTAGGTGGCGAACTAGGGGGTCGAAGTTTTTTTTAAAGAGACAGTACTTTGACTATCGAATGGTCGAATAGTCTAACTCTTTTTAGTTCGAATCGTTCGTTTCGAAGTCGAAGGTCGGAGTCGAAGGTTGAAGTAGCCCATTCGATGGTCGGAGTAGCCAAAAAAACCATTCAAAATTCGAATTTTCTCTATTTTCCTCTATTCTTTCACTCGAGCTAAGTGAATGGGCCCCTTAATGTTAGAAAGAAAATTAAATCTCATATTGTTCTTATGTAAAAGGACAGGGGGTAACAGTAAATATATATTAGTATAATATGACTTTTGTAGCCTTGGGCAAACAAATTTAAATCAGTTCCTGGTTAAATAGTTACATAGTTAAATCGGGTCCATCGGTTCCATCAAGTTGAACCCCTCCAAATGAAAACCCAGCCCCATACACACACCCCTCCCTACTGTCACATAAATGATATATCCCCATATCTATACTAACTATAGAGTTTAGTATCACAATAGCCTTTGTATTATGTCTGTCCAAAAAATCATCCAAGTCCCTCTTATAGTCATTAACTGAACTTCAACATCAACACTTCTATTGAACCACAAATGTTTTGCTTTGCAACAACGTTCCTTGCTCACAAGGGGAATATACTGACACGTATATTTATTATAAAGACTTCCCATGTTTTTTTTCTGTGTTTAACCCCGTGAAAAGCTTTTCCCAGTTAATATGCTGCAGAGATGCCTGAAACAGGCAAAGTTTGCACGTCTAAAGTTTTAGTTCCTCCCTTATAGACTTGCAACGGAATCTCGAAGGAGACCATGTTATGATCACTATTCCCTAAATGCCCCTCACCCATGCAAATGCTAGAGATGAGTTTGGTATTATTAGTTACTACTAACTTCTTCTGTCTTGGCAACCCCATTACCCCAGTCAATGTCTGGATAATTGAAGTCATCCATAGTAATAACTTGTCCTAGTTGTGAAGCCGCTTCTATTTGTAAGAGTAGCTGAGCTTCATTCTCCTTCATACATAAATAATCATTTTATTTGTCACCTTTTGCCCAGTCGAAATCTCTACCCGGAGCGATTCCACACCCTCACCAGTGCCATTCATGGTTATTTCTTTAGCGCATGGCTTTTATTCCGGCTTTACATACAAACACCCTCCTCCACCCTTTTTAATCCCTCTGTCCCTCCTAAAAAGGGTGTAACCATTTTAATTCACAACCCAATGACATGTTTCAGGTCTCAGTGATACTAGTTATAACATCATATTTAAAGCATGCAATTAACTCTAGCTCTCCCATATTACATGACAAACTCTATACATTTGCAGCATACAGAGGAGGTTACTATTTCCCCATTGAAATTTACATTACTTAATGGAGAATTGGATTTTAAAGGAACAGTAACACCAAAAAATTTGCCCTGCGCTGGTAAAACTGATCTGTTTGCTTCAGAAACACTACTATAGTTCATATAAACAAGCTGCTGTGGAGCAATGGCGGGAATTGAAAAACAGCTATATGGCACAGGTTAACTAATGGATGACAGATAACACCATTAGACAGACAGCGCTTATCTGCTGTGTAACTTGAGCTTTTTCTCCTTTGAATGGCTGCCCCCATTGCTACACAGCAGCTTGTTTTTTAATACAATAGTAGGGTTTCTGAAGCAAACACACCAGTTTTACCAGTGCAGGGCAACACTGCATTATATTTTCATTACTTTAAAACACTTTTATTTTTTGACGTTACTGTTCCTTTAAGTTAGCATTAGCCTGTATTCCTTGTAACAGAGGGTAAAACCAAGGGGCAAATTCACTAAACGCTGAAGCGCCTAACGCTAGCGTGAATTCGCTAGTGTTACTTCGCACCCTTATGCCTGGCAAATTTGCACAACGGACGTAACTACGTATATTCACTAACGCGCGAATGATTCTGAACGGTTCCTTTTACGCCAGACTTCCTTCGCCACCTCAGACCAGGCGAAGCGCAATAGAGTAGATAGAGATTGCTTCAAAAAAAGTTTAAAAATTTTCTAAGTCCCAAAAAACGCGTTTTTTCATTTTTTATGGGTGATAGGCTGAAAAAGATCGAAAAATTTTTTTGGGGCTCCCCTCCTTCCCCCCTACATTTCCTAACTCATGGCAACTTAACTATACAGTGGGCACATGTGTAGGGAAAAATAAAATAATTATTTGATGTTTTGAAGGTTCCCAGGCTTGTGTAGTGCTGCTACGAATACTTCCATTGAAAATTGAATTTGGCGCCGTATGCAAATTAAATATCGCTAGCGTAGTAGGCGAATTAACACAACTTCGGATTTTAGTGAATTTGCCGAGTGCTGGTGAAAATACCCCTGGCGAAGTGCGGCAAAGTGGACGCCAGCGCAACTACGATTCTTAGTGAATGTCCCACCAACAGTACACAGGAATAGCCTGCTTTATACAGCACATTTAATGTAATGAAGAGGTTTGTAAGTTAATGCCAGAATGGAATAGAAATTAAATGTTGTAGGCATTGTATTTAAGTCATTTTAGTTGTGCCATTTTGTTAGGGCAGGATACATATAAGTTACTTATTCTGGATGAACCATCATCATTTCCTCTTTCTAGACCAGTGATCCCCAACCAGTGGCTCATGAGTAACATGTTGCTCCCCAACCCCTTGGATGTTGCTCCCAGTGGCCTCAAAGCAGGAGCTTATTTTTGAATTCCTGACTTGGAGGCAAGTTTTGGTTTCATAAAAAACCAGGTGCACTGCCAAACAGAGTCTTAATGTAGGTTGACAATCCACATAGGGGCTACTAAATGGCCAATCACAGCCCTTGTTTGACACCCCAATAACATTTTTTATGGTAGTGTTGCTCCCCCACTCCTTTTACTTCTGAATGTTGCTCTCAACTTCAAAAGTTTGGGGATCTCTGCTCTAGGGGGTAAATGCAGTGGCATAACTAGAGTGCGCCAGGCCCCCTGGAAAAAAAATTTCAGAGGGTCCCAGCACACTCGATCCTCGACCCCCTTCTCACCCTGCCTCCACCCCACCCATGTCACACCATCCACCCTCCCACTCCTCATCTGACTCTTCCTTCTTCTGCCCGACTTGTGTCCCCTTTCCTCGCCGCAAGTAAAAGAGTGCCTGGAGAGGAGGGTTTTTTTTTAATTGGCTATAGAGGAAGCAGTCAAGGCTCCCCTGTTCCTCCGGCCCCCCTACGACTGTGTAGTCTGTTTCCTCTATAGTTACGCTACAGGGTATATCTATGGCTGCTCATTAACTATATACCACTTACAGGGCCGCCATAAGAAATAACGGGGCCCAGTATAACAACATTTTTGAGGCCCCACCACAGATCCTGCCCACTCCACACCACAGTTAAAAGACCACACAGACATCAGCGCTAAAAAAGGTAACCCCCCCACACACACACAAGTTAGAAAAAGCTATTGATGGTCAGGGCCCCCTTATAAGTAAAAAAAAAACTGTGATGCCAGGGCCCTCCATCAAAATTTTTTTTTAAAAAATTGGTGGTCAGGGCCCCCCTACAAGTTACAAAAAAAATAATTGGTGACCAGGGCCCCCATATAAGTTAAGTTAAAAAAAAAAACAAACATTGGCACTAGGTCCCCCATAAAAGTTTTTTTTTTACAAAAACATAGGTGCTAGGGCCCACCTTACAAGTTAAAAAATTTGGGGCTCCAAAGAATATTTTTTTAAAAAAACCTTGGCGCTAGTTCCCCCATAAAAGTTTTTTTTTTTACAAAAACATAGGTGCTAGGGCCCCCTTACAAGTTAAAAATAAAATTGGGGCCGTAGAAAATATTTTCTAAAAACTTTGACGCCAAGGCACCCCTTAAATTGTCAGGGGCCTATAGAGTATTAAAATAAAACATTGGTGGCCAGGGGATTAAGAAAAAAACAAAAAACCCACATTGATGTTAGTAGAATTGAACTCGTGGCTTCGGGACTTCAATTATTGCTGTTTTCGTGACATCGGGTCGTTTCGCGCTTCAGGACTTCGTCTGTTCCGCACTTCCACATTCAGCTGTTCAGGACTTTGATCGTGTGACACCGCTTCGGAGCTGTCAAGGGGAACCCGGCTCTTTGAAAAATGCAGGGCCCCCTTTCAAGCCCAGAACACATCCCCCCTGTCCCCCCCTGACCACTTACCTTGCCTCAGTTGACTGTACTCATGCTGTAAGTTCAACTCATCATTTCCAAACAGGGTTGGACTGCGGGGTCAGGGCCCACCCCCCTAGTGGCAGGGCACCCCACTGCCCTAGTCGCCGGGTTCTCTCTGTCCCTCTCTTCCCCCCCCACACGTACCTGCTTTGCGTATCGAGCCTTCCTTATGTGATTGGACGGGGGGAAGTCAAGAGCGCCGGCTATGTCTAGCGGGTCTGGACCGGCAGGGCCCACAAGGGCTGGGGCCCACCGGGTTTTTTCCCAGTGTCCCGCTGGCCCAGTCCGGCGCTGTTTCCAAACACATTAAAGACTGCTATCCAGGAAATTAATCATTTAAATCAATATATAAATGTTGATCAGTCAGGTTTGAACATTTAGATCGTTTTTCCACAAGTGTCTGAACGTATATGCCGGCCTGGATTTGTGGTGAGGCCACAAAGGCCCGGGCCATGGCAGCAAGATTTTAGGGGCGACATGCCACCCAGCCACATTCCAAGGAGCACTGGGGATGTGTAATCTGGTATGTGTATTCCGGAGTGTCCCGCTGCTTGTACCCACGTGACGGAGGGCAGGCACTAGGACCCTGCGGCCTTGGGGCATGCTGGGTAGGATAATTATTTATTTACCACTATCCTTGCCCTCTGTCTAGACATGGTTTATCAAACTATAGGTACCACTCAGTCATGTGGCTCTAAATATTTTTAGATATTTTTGAGCCCGTTCTCCAGCACTTGCATCTGGGTTGTCATCGTCAATAACTCCCCTATCTTAATTCACTGTTCAGGGTGACGTAGGATTTTGCGCTTAGAACATCATGTTACACAAAAGCATTTGATCCACCATATTTATTCCACATTCAAAAATTGATTCATTTGGAACATAAAACTACGTAACAAGTGAAACAGAATTGAAAAAGGTAAGTTTTGATAATATATTCCTATAATTATAGTTTAAGCAGGTTTTATTGCATTCTGAGCTGAAAGCTTCGTGTTGTCTCTTTCATGACAATTGATTCATTACAGGGAGAAGTTTCAGCGAGGAATCTCGTCCGACAAGTAAAACGCATTTCTGTTACGAAAACAGGTGAGTCATCAATGTTCCCATTTCCTTATCTGTCTCTCTCTCCACTCAAGGGAAAGTGCACCTTTTTGCTCACAGCTTTTGTAAAGGTTTGTCTCATGTCTTAGTTCTGAACAGTGTCGGATTGGCCCACCGGGGTACCAGGAAAACTCCGGGTGGGCCCAGGTGTCAGTGGTCTCTTCTACTCACCCAACTATTTGCCTTGTATGTCTATAAAACAGCAGTCGCCCCATTTCTATATAAGAATAAAGTGAAGAAATTGAGGTACAGATGGATGATAATATTTGAGGAAAAGAGATTAAAAGAATAAAGAAAGTGAATGACAAAAAAAGGAAAAATATGTTGGAGAGTGGGCCTGTGGCGAAAAGGTTTTTTGGTGGGTCCCAGGCATCCCAGTCCAACACTGGTTCTTACCCGCTTGGTCCCGCTACCCGACCCAAAAGTACCTTATCCGCAACCCGGACCCGATGACCATCAAGAATCAGGAAGTGCTGTTATTGTAAACTGGAGGTGACATCATCAGAAGTAGGCATGGTCAGAAAAAAGGAGTAAAACAGGAAGTGATGTCATTGTAAACCGGAAGTGACATTATCGAAAGTAGACGTGATCAGAAAAAAGGAGTAAAACAGGAAGTGCTGTCATTGTAAACTGTTAGTGACATCATCGGAAGTAGACCTGATCAGAAAAAAGGAGTAAAACAGGAAGTGATGTCATTGTAAACCGGAAGTGACATTATCGGAAGTAGACGTGATCAGAAAAAAGGAGTAAAACAGGAAGTGCTGTCATTGTAAACTGTTAGTGACATCATCGGAAGTAGACCTGATCAGAAAAAAGGAGTAAAACAGGAAGTGCTGTCATTGTAAACTGGAAGTGACATCATTGGAAGTAGGCATGGTTAGAAAAAAGGAGTAAAACAGGAAGTGCTGTCATTGTAAACTGGAAGTGACATCATTGGAAGTAGACCTGATTAGAAAAAAGGAGTAAAACAGGAAGTGCTGTCATTATAAACCGGAAGTGACATTATCGGAAGTAGACGTGATCAGAAAAAAGGAGTAAAACAGGAAGTGCTCTCATTATAAACTGGAAGTGACATCATCGGAAGTAGGCATGGTCTTCTCAATTGAGAAGACCCGCGGCCCCACCCGTAACCCGCAAACCCGCGTCTATACCCGCACCCGGAACTTCTACCTACGGGAACCTGACCAGCTGCAGGATTCTAGTGTAAGGGAACAACAGAAGTAGCCTTTTAGAAATGTAATTCAGGTGGCTGTCCGTGGGAAGAAGCTGGGGAATGAATGGTACAACTGAATTCTCAGGGACATGGCTAATAACCAGTGCATTTGGGCTTTGTCTCCATTGTAAAATAATGTCCAACGATTTCCATTTCGTGGGCTGATTATTGACTTTATTGTGTTTGGAGCCAGATTATTATAAAACAGAGATGTCATCACCTTGGCCATGTTGGAAGCCATAAAAATGCCCTGCAGGACCCTGGTGTAATTATAGAGGAGGCAGACACAAGGGGGCCTGGGGGGCTTCCTCTATAGTTGTAAAGAAACCCGCCTCTCCTTTCCTACCTGCAGACATTGGCCAACACGTTTGGGGGGGAAAAAGGTGTCAACCCTTGTCATATACTGTGACAATAATAACATAGTTTATTTGAGAATACAACATGCATGGGTTAAGTAGCCTTGTATCCCCCTACCAGCACCTAGGAGGTCTCCTTAGTGTCTGCTACTGGTGTCATTCAGGGCACTGTACTCACTTTGCCTAAAAAGACCCTAACAGTGAGAAATGTCCTACTTGCTGGAAAAGGTTTCCCTCATGTACAAGTGGGATAAGTACTCGTAATATCAGACAGGACTATGTAAACCCTGAGTTGGAAATAACTGCTGTATTTATACTTTATATAAAGGCAGGACCCAATCTGGACCATTATGCTTTGGCCCCTTTCTGGGTGTAATGATTTGTGAGGCTTGGGAGATTGGGAGACTCTGCCGGGACTGGTCTTCACAGATTTCTTCTTTTTGGCGCCCCTGAACTTTCTGCTGTGGGCCTGATGGAGAGAACCAGCCCATGGCACAAAAACAATACACAAACATAAGTCCAGTCTACAGTTGTGGCCTTTCCAGTTCAAAACTCTCCCCAACTCTTTCCTAATTGACGCACAGTTTGGCCAATCAAAGGCCGTCTCATCATAGCCCTGCTCTTGATGTCCATAGCCGCCCCCTAAATGTCACTTACCTACCACTAAAGTCACCAACTATGTCCCCTGCAGGGTCGGACTGGGCCCAGACCTGCTCTCTGCATTGAGCCTTTTTTGTGGCTTCTGACCTCCTTCCCTGGCCCCTGCCGCGCCCGCAAGAGAAAGAAGGTAATTGCTGGGGGGCCGGAGGGGGGTTATGGCTTGGGCAGATGGGCTGAAAGGGGCTTTGCATTTGGAGGGGGGGGCTGGGGGGGCTGGGGGGGCCCAATGCACCAGCCCTGGGCCCCAATTTGGATGGTTGAAGATTGAAAGTTGTCAACCCGAGACCAATTGGCCTAAAACCAGCCCTGGAAATAGTCAACAGTTAATTAAGTGGTCTATGGTGCATACCTCCCAACTGTCCTGTTTTCAGAGGGACAGTCCCTTTTTTGAAAGCTCAACCCGCAGTCCCTCATTGTACTGGAAAGTCCCGATTTTCTCTGCACTGAACAGCCGGACAAAGAAACAATGTTTCTAACTTAATTGGCTTTTTGGCAGAGAGCCCAGAACAGCTACAGCTGCAGATAAGATACTTTTGTAACAATTTTGAGATAAGTAAATAAGTAATTGTAACAACATAAGATATCAGGTCCCTTGGGAGAAGTTAGACTCACATCTTAAAGGGCAATTCACCTTCATTAGCAAAACTGTAATAACTGGAAAAAAAAACACAGAAATATGTTCAGACTTTCATAACCTGCCAAATTTTGTAAAAGGAACATGGTAATTAGGGGGTGTGGCCACAAAAATGGGTGTGGTCAAAAAAAATTACGAGCACCAACTTTTTCGTCCCTCTTTTTATTTTCAAAATGTTGGGAGGTTTGATGGTGGGTTGCATATTATTATATATATATAACAGTTTTCATCTGTATGTTGACTATACAATTGCAATGCTTTCCTCAGTAGTTTATAGCCCATAGGTTGTTGTTGTTTTTGAGTAAGTGGGAGTGAAATTCCCATCCCTGTAAAAGGGATTTGTCACACCTTTCCACAGATCAGTATCACTAATTCTTGTATAATTACAGATCAGTATCACTGAATGTGGAACATATAGAGATACATGGGTTTATGTGCATATATTTATGTGTGTGTAATTATAATACATGCCCAGTACTTAAAGGGATACTGTCATGGGAAAACATTTTTTTTCCAAAATGAATCAGTTAATAGTGCTGCTCCAGCAGAATTCTGCACTGAAATCCATTTCTCAAAAGAGCAAACAGATTTCAATTTTGAAATCTGACATGGGGCTAGACATTTTGTCAATTTCCCAGCTGCCCCTGGTCATGTGACTTGTGCCTGCACTTTAGGAGAGAAATGCTTTCTGGCAGGCTGCTGTTTTCCCTTCTCAATGTAACTGAATGTGTCTCAGTGGGACATGGGATTTTACTATTGAGTGTTGTTCTTAGATCTACCAGGCAGCTGTTATCTTGTGTTAGGGAGCTGCTATCTGGTTACCTTCCCATTGTTCTGTTGTTAGGCTGCTGGGGGGGGGGGGGGAGGGAGGGGGTGATATCACTCCAACTTGCAGTACAGCAGTAAAGAATGACTGAAGTTTTTCAGAGCACAAGTCACATGACCAGGGCAGCTGGGAAATTGACAATATGTCTAGCCCCATGTCAGATTTCAACATTGAATATAAAAAAATCTGTTTGCTCTTTTGAGAAATGGATTTCAGAGCAGAATTCTGCTGGAGCAGCTCTATTAACTGATTCATTTTGAAAAAAATGTTTTTCCCATGACAGTATCCCTTTAATTTAATTTTGTGCAGTGTCAGCCTAAGAAATGGATCTCAGAATCTAGAAGCCTTGTATTGTATTATTCCTGTATAATTTACTATTAAAGGTACCACATTTATGCCCTGTTACTACTCAACAAAAGTTTTTGTTATCTACTGGGTTACACAGTAAAATCTCCTTTTTTCTCAAGCTCACTGCATAGGGCTTGTTCTGAACTCACTCTATGCCTATTGTGTTTATTAGGAAATGGATATTTTTTTTGTTATTTCTGGTACTAAAGAAGAAAATCGGAGCAGTTTCACGTTAGCACTTCCTGTCACTTCCTGCTTCTAATGAGCAGAGGAGAAGCTTAAACCATTACCAGTCCACTGAGAAGTCCTCTGATAATGAGCTGCTCAAGGCTTTGGGAAATGGTTTGTCCGTTGGCTCAAAGACAGAGAAGGAACACTGAGCCAATTGCCCTGTTTATAACGGGAGAGAGGGGAGGACATTCGGTGGCTGCTGTGAAGCCATGGGGCAGACATTCAAGTGGAAATTGGGCTAAAGGGCACACATTTACATGGCATATAAACAATTAGCTTACACAGGAAAATTAATGATTAAAATTCATGGATCTTTACAGAACTATAGTAACATGTAGTAATGTCTCTGGTTCAGTTACAATACCCTGGCCCACTCTGCACCCACAGGGTCTGCTTCTATAGTTACACCAGCATACCTCCCAACTGTCCTGTTTTTAGAGGGACAGTCCCTCTTTTGACAGCTCAACCCGCAGTCCCTAGTTTTTACTGGAAAGTCCCATTTTTCTCTGCACTGAAAATCCAGAAAAAGAAACAATATTTCCAAGTTAGAACAATTTTTCCCAGAACAGCCACAGCAGCAGATAAGATACTTTCCCAATTTTTGAGATAAGCAAATAAGTAATTGTTACAATATAAGATAACTGGTCCCTTGGGAGAAGTTAGACTCACCTTCATTAGCAAAACTGTAATAACTGGAAAAAAAAAAAAAAGACCAACTGAAATGTATTAAAAAAAATCGAAGAATTTTTTTTTTGCGGGGGAATAGTCCGTATTCGTTTGAATTGAAGTAATAGCGCATTCGAATCAAAGTTTTTAAAAAAAAAAACTTCGATTTTTCAAAGTCCACCAGTTTCTCCAAATAGATTCTAGGATGTCCCCCATAGACTAAAACAGCAATTCGGCAGGTTTTAGATGGTGAATGGTTAAAGTCGAAGAGACAGTAAATGATAAATTTCAATATTCAAATTTTTTTTTCACTTCGACCTTTGATAAATCTGCCCCTTAGAGTTAACCTAAAGGTGAACCACTCCTTAACCCTTTAAAAGTGAGGCTAGAAGTACACTTCCGATTTCAATGCATTTTCGGCGGATCTGACGCGCTGCACCAAAATGTAGGAGTCAAGTTGGATGCGACGGAAAATAAGGTAAGCAATAGAATGTCGGATGGCGTCGAAGCGTTCATCGGACACGACACAACTGTCGGCTGCATGCTGCGTCTGCATCCAACACTCGTGTCAGATGAACGCTGTGACAAGATCCGACATTTGTATTCCTTACATTTTTTTCCGTTGCATCCGACTTGGCGCCTGCGTTTTGGCACAGTGTGTCAGATCCGCCGAAAACGCATTGAAATCAGCCGTGTACTTCTACCCTGAAACCTTTGCCTGAGTGTTGTACACAAAGTGCTGCAATAATTTATATACCAGGTCTGCACAGATCTAATGTGTGTTATTTCCCTTGGGTAACACATTGTTGTTGTGTATTTGTGCTGGGATACTGATACAGGTAGTGTGTCTTCTTGTGATGGCCGTGCAGTGGCTGAAACTAATGTGCCCCCTGGAGCTATAGATATAGAAAAATAAACTACCAGGGCTTCACAAAAGTCATTTTAAATCTTTGATAAGTCCCCACGTGCCGTAGCAACTCGATTTTGTTCCATTTAAGCGGCAGATAAATATTTAATCTTATCTCATTATCTGGCTGAGTAAATAGAATATACATCTGAGATTGTGGATTTTATGGCAGATACACAGTAGGTGTGAATGGATTACAATCAGTTCTGTTTGCTGTTTACTGTTTGGGGGAAAAACCATTTGCCTGTTGGTACTTTACTGTTATGTGTTTGGGTACAGCTAATACTCCTCTCAAATGATGCAGCAACAAGCCGCTCAAAAAGGCAGAGACACATGCGGCAATTCGGGGAGATTAGTCACCCGACAACAAATCTCCTCTTTTTAGGGCTACTAATCTCCCCGAACTGCCTTCCCGCCAGCTAGAATGAAAATCGCCAGCGGGACGGCACTCGGAGCACCAAAACTAAGCACTCAGACTGCCACCCCGCTGGCGGTTTTTATTTTAGCTGGCGGGAAGGTAGGGGAGGCAGTTCGAGGAGATTAGTCGCCCAAAGAAGAGGAGATTTGTCGCTGGGTGACTTATCTCCCTGAATTACCGCACGTGTCTCTACCCTAATGGTTTTTCCTGCTGGAGCAACCAACTTGGGTCAGGGCAGCCGGATAATGATTTACATGAGGGAAGTTGGATTCCTGGCTCCTTCCCAGTTGGCCTTTACCCTGGTGATTGGGTTTTCTCCCAGGACAGTGTTGGACTGGCCACAGGGATACCAGGAAAACTCCCGGTGGGCCCAGGTGTCAGTGGGCCCTCCTGCTTCTGAACATTTGGCCTATGTCATGGTCATTGCCTATTTCTTGAGAATAAAGAGGCTAAATAGATGGAATAATAGATTATAGTAGTAAAGAAAAGAGAATAGGAGAATAGACGTTGAGTGAGGAGAGGAAGAAAATAGTACTGAGAGTGGGCTCCTGGTCTAAAGGTTTTTGGGTGGGCCCTTGGTCTAAGGGTTTTTGATGGGCCCCTGGTGTCCCAGTCCGACACTGTACCAGGACACTATAGTATCTGCCCCAGTAGGGGCTTTTGGCTGAAGAGCTCATTCATGTGGAGGCCTAAAGACAAGTCCCCAATCCACAACATGTATAAGCACCTGAGGAAGGATCACTCGATCCGAAACATGTCGTGCATTTTTGAATAAAGTAATTACTAAACTGGTTCTCCAGAGTTATATCTACGATTTGTGAACGTTTAACGGTCTGCCGGTGCCTTACTCTAAAGGTGAACCTTACACCATTCAATAACGGATTACATCATCCACAAGAATATATATCTGTAAGTCCCCAATCCATTACAATGAAAAGCTGTTCTTCATTATTTTAGACTGATGTGTTGTGACAGTAAAATGCTTTAGCCGAGGAAATTCATTAGGAATCATGAATTGTTTAGTGGCTATTGATTTCTCTTCAAGCCTTGTTTCAAGTCAAGTTTAAAGTGAGCAGGAATTAATGACGTGTGAGTGTTTGTTACATTTCTCCAAGAATTCCAATGGCTTCAATATATCCAGGGAAATAAGATTTTGTAGGAGCAAAACCAATATGGCGGCTCTGTAGGAATAAGTCACAAATGGCAGCCCCCATTGCTAAATACAAATGCACATTATACTCTGGGCCCAAAAAATTATATAGTCCCAAGATCCAATTGTGTTCACAATCCTTATCTGGCTCCCACTTGTATCTAGGGTTGCCACCTGGCCAGTATTTTACCGGCCGGACCAGTAAAAATGATGCTTGACCCCAATGTTATTAATAGGGAAAAAAATCAAAATATATAGGAAGGCCGGTATTTTTTTCCAAAAAAGGTGGCAACCCTACTTCTATCCCTTCAAGCCCGAATCACAATATATAAAAAAAAAGAGCCAGCGCCAGAGTCACGGGAACAGACAAACAAATAATAAGGTAATATTGCTTTAAAGATGGCACCACTTTTTGTGCTTAAAGGATTGATTAATTCCACCTTTTATCTACAGGCTGAAACTTTGAGTAATTCTCATTTTCAGGCAAGGGTTAACCTCTTCCTTGTGGAGCTTTTTCCTTTTTGTGACAACTTTATTGCTATTATTGATTTGACTCTTTTTTTTCTTGTATTTTTTTTGCTGTACTATTACTACTATTATATTCTACTATTATATGGTATGTATTATATTATATATTATATTATAACATATATTATATGTTATATTACTACTATTATACTATATATTATATATATTATATACTCTATTACTATTATTACTACCTTTATAGAAAAAGTTTTTTTTACCAACTCATTCTGTTTCTTCCATTTCTCTTTGTGTGCATTGGCAGAAATACAGCAATGCCACTTCCATTGATGTTGTATTTAAAGGAGAAGTAAAGAGTAAAACAGAATAAGGCTAGAAATGCTGTATTTTGTATACTAAACATAAACATGAACTTATTGCACCACAAGTCTAATCAAACAAATGATTTATGCTTTCAAAGTTGGCCACAGGGGGCACCATCTTGTAACTTTGTTATACATCTTTGCAAGACCAAGACTGTGCACATGCTCAGTGTGGTCTGGGCTGCATAGGGACCGTCATAAATGATCAAAACAGCACAAATCAAATAATATCTGCCAGAAGCCGATACAACAAGACTGATTAATAATCAGAATATACAGACTGCACTGGGTCCTGTGTTGTCATGTAATCTAATGTGGATTTTATAGTTTTTGTATTGTTTAATACAAACTTTCTCCAACTCTGCAGAAGCAGTGGCTGCAGCAAAATAATCCTCCAAATAGAATCCCAGTTTATCTGTTTAAATCTGGCTCCATGATCTTTGTCCCTGGAGTTGGAAACAGTAAAGGGGATGTAAAGGCAAAAATAAAATCCAATACAAATCTCTACACAGGCGCTGACTGCTCTACAGGGAAACAAACAAAGCTGCTTGAGTTCTGCATGGCTGGGAAGTAAGGCGGGGGCTCCCCCTGCTGTTCATAAGTATGATTGTTTCCCTGCAGAGCATTTAGGGACCGTCTGACAATTCCTATCCACAGCAGTAAATGAGCTGCATACAGTCAGGTTTCTTATAAAAACAGTACACATTTTTTAATTAAAGTATATTGGAGATAGGTTTCTTTTCCATTAAATAAAGTAAAAATAGGATTTTATTTTTTTTATCCTTTACATGCCCTTTAATTTGTCCAATTACTTCTGAGCTCCTGAAATGAAGTGATTGTGTTAAAAAAAAAGGCTTTGGTTCCTCACTTTTTTATACAATCTTTTTGTTCAACCCACTGAATTAAAGCTGAAAGTCTGCAGTTCAACTGCATCTGAATAGTTTCATTTAAAATTCATTGCGGTCATGTACAGAACCAAAATTAGAAAAAAAGTTGCCTCTGTCTAAAGGTTTATGGGCCTAACTGTATATATATTTATGTAGTGGGAATGAGCTGATGATTGCAGACAGTATGAGATGGCAGAATTGCATGGAGAGTTGATTGGGTGCAGTATATAAATACTAATATAGATACAAATTGTTTTATCCTGTGAGTGTAATTTTGTATTCAGGGATATGTTGAACTACAACTAAATACTGCACTTACTAAAGATCCCTTATCTCTTTGCGCTTTTATTTTTAACTACATATAAATGAATGACTTTGTACCTGTTAGAGCCTGGAAAGACAGAAATACTCTGCACCCGTGTAAGTGAACAAAGTTTGGCTGTAACACGAAGCTCATGTCACTGTCAGCAGAATTATATCACAGAACTAAGGGAAAGCTCTTTCTGCTCGGGGTACAGGGCTGGGAAACTAATAGGAATTCATTCCCAGCAGGGAGACCTTTGCTCTGGAGCTGATTCAGCAGCCTGTGGGCCTCCTGTAAATACTCCAGAAATTCGATATGAACAGCACCACAATGTCTTGTTATAATAAAAATGCCTTTATTGCACACTTATAGGGCATTACCGGTATAGGGCATTGCAAAGTTGTGCCAATAATCTCCTGTAAATACTCAGCATGATGGAAATAGCCCCTCGGGCGCCAGAGAAACAAATGAAAGTGAATGTGATAAATGGCAGAGACATGTGGGCTCCCCCCAATACGTTCCGCTTTATTCTTGCAAAATCCCCATCAATACCAGTGTCCCCTCACTGGATAGAGAAGCCGGTCACATTACATCTTGCTCCAAAATTGAATTTTCTTCCACCTTTGTTTATGTTGTTTGTATGCCAGTTAATTCATTTGTAACTTTTATTTTTTTTAAATTTATTTTTTTAACTAAATATTGCCTTTGGGGTAGGCCTTCAAGGAGTACTAGAGCTTAACAAAGAATGGGGGTAGTAATGGCGCACATGATATTTTGAATTTCTCCGCCTCCGATAAAGCTCCTCCTTTTCTTTTTCATGTGTCAGTAGTTTAGGGACCATCTCACAATATACAGTGGGTAAATAAAAAATAAATAAAAAAGCAATGGTACAAGGCTGATAATAATTCAGATTCTCATAACATGCAGCATATACTGTATATCAGTTCAGAATTTAGTCGTTATCCCTGTAGCATCAATTGTGACATCCCTAACCTTAGAATCTCAACAGCATCAGGCCCAGATTTCCTACACGGCCGCCCCTAGGCTGCATGGTCCTAGAAGCCACCCACCTTCATGCGCAAAATTCCAACCCCCCCCACATGTGTCCGAGCTGTGCATCCCCTGTGATCCTTAGAATACAGCTGGACATCATGCTGCTCCTAAAGTTTTGCCAGCCAAGACCTTTTTGGCCACAAATTCAGGCCTAAACAGTATCCTAGAGCACACTGAGCATGTGCAGTGCCACTGACACTTCTAAGAAAATCTCCACACAAACTTAACTTAAGCTTTTTGAAAAGTTAACATAATTTCAAGCAACTTTGCAATATACGTCAATTAAAAAACATGCAGACTTTTTATGATTTTCAATTGTTTCTGACAGTTCCCTAAGCCTAGCGCCCTGCTCTCCTGCTGATCTGTCTGACTACCTGCTAACCCCCTCACACAGGAGTTAACACAAGTAAATACCCCTAAACCGGTAATAACACTTGTGTCAGAGTAAGCGCAGCAGAGCTCACGGGAGCTGATTCGATAATCTTCATGTCTTCTTCCAGCGCTTAGGTAATTTATGTAACTTTCGACGCATGCGCAATTGTTACGAACCGGCATAAAATGCTACAACTGTGTAATAATTGAGATTACCGAAGCGGCTAAAGATGGCCCCCATGAGCTCCGCTGCGCTGACTCTGCAACAAGTGTTATTACCGGCTTAGGGGTATTTACTTGTTTTAACTCCTGTGCAGGGAGGGGGACTATGGAGTGTAGGGGCTTTTGTTAGAAAGGGGATTTAGTTCTCCTTTAAGTCTACTAGAAAACCATTTATCAAATAAGTTGGGATCAAGCACAAGCTACTGTTTTATTCTTATACAGAAAAATGAAATTATTTTTAAAATTTGGACTATTTGAATAAAATTTAGCCTAAGGGAGAAAGTCATTCTGTAATTCAGAAATTTCTGGATAACGGGTTTCTGGATAATGGATCGCATACCTGTATATGCACTGGGCTGAGGCTACAAGGTGCAGTGAGCAGATTATATTGCACTTCAGATAGATACAAATACCAAGGGAACTGTGTGATTGTAACTGAGCCCCCTTGTGCCGGTGCCTAAATCTCCTCTGCTGCAGTTCTGCATAGGGACCGCATGTACCAGCACCACCTTCCTCCTATAATAAACCATAAAATATAATTATGTAATGAGATCATTGTGGCCAGAACTTGGACTCATCTCGCCCCTCCTTGCTGCACTGCAGTCATTAAAAATCACACGACATTAATATGGACTTTAATTTAAGATGCCAAATTAACAGCTTGGCTGCAGCCCGACAGAAACACTTTAGGTGGCGCATTGAGTCCCCGGGCTGCTATTTTATAGGGGATGTTTGAGGGCACAGTTCTGTAGCTGCGAATTGTACACATCACAATTAAGGCAATTATTGGTACAAATGATTTAAAAAGCAATATATGAAAGGGATTGTTCACCTCTGAGTTAACTGTTAGTATGATGTAGACAGGGATATTCTGAGACAATTTGCAATTGGTTTTAATTTCTTATTATTTGTGGTTTTTGAGTTATTTAGCTTTTTATTCAGCTCTAGTTTGCAATTTCAGGAAACTGGTTGCTAGAGTCTAAATTCCCCTAGCAACCATGCATTGATTCAAGCAAGAGACTGGAATATGAATAGGAGAGGCCTGAATAGAAAGATGAGTAATAAAAAGTAGCAATAACAATACATTTGTAGCCTTACAGAGCATTTGTTTTTTTAGATGGGGTCAGTGACCCCCATTTGAAAGCTGCAAAGAGTCAGAAGAAGAAACGCAAATCATTAAAAAACTATAAAAAATAAAAAGATCAATTGAAAAGTTGCTTAGTATTGGCAATTCTATAGTATACTTAAAGTTAAATTAAAAAAAAGTTAGTGTTTTTGGGCTACTTTGACCATCGAATGGGCTACTACGACCTTCGACTACGACTTCGAATCGAACTATTTGAACTAAAAATCGTTCGACCATTCGATAGTCGAAGTACTGTCTCTTTAAGAAAAAACTACGACCCCCTAGTTCGCCATCTAAAAGCTACCGAACTCAATGCTAGCCTATGGGGAAGGTCCCCATAGGCTTGGCTAACTTTTTTTGATCGAAGGATATTCCTTCGATCATTGGATTAAAATCCTTCGAATCGTTTGATTCGAAGGATTTTATCGTTCGATCGAAGGAATAATCCTTTGATCATTCGATCGCACTAGTTGCGCTAAAATCCTTCGACTTCGATATTCAAAGTCGAAGGATTTTAATTCCCAGTCATTAATTAATTATTTAATAATTACCGAGGGTTAATTAACCCTTGATATTTGACCCTTTGTGAATCTGCCCCATAATATACATAATAACTACAGAACAGAGAATGGGTCCAATAGAAGAGAAAAGGACAAGTGGATAAGCAGAAAAGGGTGACAAGGAAGCGAGAGAGGGAAAAAGAAGAAAGGGGGAAAGAAGGGACGGGCTCCATTAATATGTCACACAATAAAAATGTATTTAATTAAACAAACCACTTTGTCTGGTAGTGAATTTTAGTGTCCAACTGACCATTATGAGGTGCCACTCGGCTACAGTTCAGTGGACTGAGGTTGCTGGGACAGGAGCCCTTTCTGGACATCCTCCAGCCGTCCGCCCCATCACTTTGAAATTCCTCCAGGCTTCTCCTAGCAACGTGTATTAAAGGAGAACTAAACCCTAAAAATGAATGTGGCTAAAAATGGCATATTTTATATAGTGAACTTATAGCACGAGGCTAAAGTTTGAGCTTGTCAATAGCAGCAATGATCCAGGACTTCAAACTTGTCACAGGGGGTCACCATCTTGGAAAGTGTCTGTGACACTCACATGCTCAGTGGGCTCTGATTGGCTGTTGAGAAGCTAAGCTTAGGGCTCGTCACTAATTATCCAGCAGAAAATCAGCTTCCCTGGCTGTAATATAAGCTGATGCTACAGGTTTGCTGATTATTCAATTCTGATGCTAATTGCACTGGTTTCTGTGCTGCCATGTAGTAATTATGTGTATTAATTACTAATCAGCCTTATATTGTGACATTTCTATTCTATGTGTACTGTATATTGTGAGTGGCTCCCTAAGCTCAGTAAGTGACAGCAGCACAGAGCATGTGCAGTGAATCAGCAGAAAAGAAGATGGGGAGCTACTGGGGCATCTTTGGAGACACAGATCTTTACTGCTAAAGAGAGAGTAGAGCAGGATCTCTGGCCAAAGTTAGTGGATCCTGGGGCAGAGATGGCGCTGTTTTTAAACTTTAACTCCCTGCAACCCCCTGAGATCCTTCCCACTGATATTTTCTGTGTTTAGCAGAGTAGGACAGTGAAGCTGTAAGGAGAACATTCATTGAGGCGACACAAGGGCCATGTAAGAATGTTTGTGTGGTTTGTAAATGGACATGACGGATTGGCAAATGTCTATTGATTGTATCCGTGTTCTTTCCCTTAAAATCTACTTATCACTGCCCGACAGCAGCCACTTTGCTTTTGCCAAGAAAATATTGCAATTAATATAATGGGCAGAAAGTACATTATCTATCTATCTATCTATCTATCTATCTATCTATCTATCTATCTATCTATCTATCTATCTATCTATCTATCTATATATACAGTATACTGTATATCTGCCTTTGTTTCAGGTTGTCTTGGAGACAGAGGCAGTTTTGCTTCCGATTCCGACAGTCGAGTGGAAGGAGGGTCTCTCTTCACTGCCGCTGATCAGACCCACAGAGACTCCCCTGTTTATTTGAAGGTTACATTTGTCCTAAAAGACAGAATAATTAGTTTAAATAAAAATGAGTTCCATATACACAAACCCCTCCACTCTCTAAGCTGCACCCTGTGTTAGGCTTTGAAATAAGGAGCTGGTTTTACTACTTACTCCTCTGCAAACAGTGATTCACAGAAGCTTAAAGTGACACAGTAATAAGAACTGGGTCCAGTCACTTCAGTGCAAGAAATTACAAAAATTACAAAAAAAGATTGTTAACCTTTAATTACATTTTTATGTAAATTCTTTATTTTTCAACAATATGGGGGGGGATTAAAGGCGTTGTTCACCTTTGAGTTAAATTTTATTATGATGTAGAGAGGGATATTCTGAGACAATTTGCAATTTGTGGTTTTTGAGTTACTTAGCTTTTTATTCAGCAACTTTCAGTTTGCAAGTTCAGTAGTCTGGTTGCTAGGATCTAAATTACCCTAGCAACCATGTATTGATTTGAATAAGAGACAGGAATATGAATTAGAAGAGGGCCTGCTGATCAAGATGAGGAATAAAAAGTAGCAAGAACAATACATTTGTAGCCTTATAGAGCATTTGTTTTTTTAGATGGGGTCAGTGACCCCCATTTGAAAGCTGGAAAAAGTCAGATGAAGAAGGCAAATAATTAAAAAAAACGATAAAAAGAAAAAATAAAGGCCGATTAAAAAGTTGCTTAGAATTCAACATTCTATAAATTAAAGGAACAGTAATTTCAAAAAATGAAAGTAATGAAAATATAATGCAGTGTTGTGCTACACTGGTAAAACTGGTGTGTTTGCTCAGAAAAACAACTATAGTTTATATAAACAAGCTGCTGTGTAGCCATGGGGGCAGCCATTCAAGCACAGGATACACAGTAGATAACAGATAAGTACTACTATAGTTTATATAAACAAGCTGCTGTGTAGCCATGGGGGCAGCCATTCAAGCACAGGATACACAGTAGATAACAGATAAGTACTACTATAGTTTATATAAACAAGCTTCTGTGTAGCCATGGGGGCAGCCATTCAAGCACAGGATACACAGTAGATAACAGATAAGTACTACTTTAGTTTATATAAACAAGCTGCTGTGTAGCCATGGGGGCAGCCATTCAAGCACAGGATACACAGTAGATAACAGATAAGTACTACTATAGTTTGTATAAACAAGCTGCTGTGTAGCCATGGGGGCAGCCATTCAAGCACAGGATACACAGTAGATAACAGATAAGTACTACTATAGTTTATATAAACAAGCTGCTGTGTAGCCATGGGGGCAGCTATTCAAGCACAGGATACACAGTAGATGACAGATAAGTACTACTATAGTTTATATAAACAAGCTGCTGTGTAGCCATGGGGGCAGCCATTCAAGCACTGGATACACAGCAGATAACAGATAAGGTCTGTAGTATACAATGGGATTCTTTAGAACTTGTCTATTATTTAATATGTGCCCTGTGCTTGAATGGCTGCCCCCATGGCTACACAGCAGCTTGTTTATATAAACTATAGTAGTACTTATCTGTTATCTACTGTGTATCCTGTGCTTGAATGGCTGCCCCATGGCTACACAGCAGCTTGTTTATACAAACTATAGTAGTACTTATCTGTTATCTACTGTGTATCCTGTGCTTGAATGGCTGCCCCCATGGCTACACAGAAGCTTGTTTATATAAACTATAGTAGTACTTATCTGATATCTACTGTGTATCCTGTGCTTGAATGGCTGCCCCCATGGCTACACAGCAGTTTGTTTATATAAACTATAGTAGTACTTATCTGTTATCTACTGTGTATCCTGTGCTTGAATGGCTGCCCCCATGGCTACACAGCAGCTTGTTTATACAAACTATAGTAGTACTTATCTGTTATCTACTGTGTATCCTGTGCTTGAATGGCTGCCCCCATGGCTACACAGAAGCTTGTTTATATAAACTATAGTAGTACTTATCTGATATCTACTGTGTATCCTGTGCTTGAATGGCTGCCCCCATGGCTACACAGCAGCTTGTTTATATAAACTACAGTAGAGTTTCTGAATCAAACACATCAGCTTTGTCAGTGCAGGGCAACACTGCATTCTATTATAATTACTTTAAAACACTTTTATTTTTCGGTGTTACTGTTTCTTTAATGACGGGGAAGCCATAAGTATGTGCTGATCTCATCCAGAGGGAAATGACCCAGAGATGTTGACACTAAATTGGCCCATTATACTTGCGTGGTCCTACTCACATGAAGATAGAAGTATTGATGGGCTTTGTGTTTTTCTTTATGCAGAAAGATCCAGCCTGTTTCTATGGTTACGTTTATTTCCGACAAGTCAGAGACAAGATATTGAAAAGATGCGATTTTCAAAAGGTAATTATCAAAATGGCGTATGAAACAGGTCGTCTGCGTAACAGAAGAAGAATTCTAAATGAAACATCTGCCTGTTTCCTTCATTATTACTCCAAATTTATCCACATATGAAACCCTTGGTTTAAACACTCGAATCGATTTCATGGGCTTGTTAGTGTGCAGCCTTCCCACAATCCTTTCCATATGCAACAACTGAAGCGGCTGTGCCTGGAACATGCTGAAAACACTTTAAAGGAAAACTATACCCCCAAACAATATAGGTCTCTATAAAAGGAATTGCATAAACAGCACAGGTCAGGTGATCTCTTCCTGTTACAGTTAGAGCTGCAGTATTTCTGGTCAGGTGATCTCTTCCTGTTACAGTTAGAGCTGCAGTATTTCTGGTCAGGTGATCTCTTCCTGTTACAGTTAGAGCTGCAGTATTTCTGGTCAGGTGATCTCTTCCTGTTACAGTTAGAGCTGCAGTATTTCTGGCCAGGTGATCTCTGAGGCAGCACCGAAAATATCTATAAATAGGGGTACAAGGGAACAGATGTAAAGAGCAATATTAAATTACAGTTTGGTTAGATTCTTTACTATGCCACTTGATATGATATAAACTATCTGTTGCTTAAATATTCATCTTGGGGGCATGGTTTTCCTTTAGGCAATACCTGAATGTTGTAGCTGGCATACTAATTATAATTACACACTGCCGAAGCAATTTTCTATAACCACTGGTTGGTGTCAAACTTAAAGGGGAAGTATCACGAAAATGAAAATTTTATATAAGCTTCAGCATACTGAAATAAGAAATTGTCTTAATATAATCAATTCATTATTCTGTACCGTGAATCACTGCATTGGTTTAAGGAGCTGGAGGCACAATCAGCAGATTCCAGTATGATGGCCAAGAGACAGCAGGGATACTGGGAGAGAGATTATTTTAGTTCATGGGAGCCAAACACTGTTTTTTCCCCCTCTGTTTTCTGAGACTATAGAACGACCCTCTCTCAAGAGCCAAAACTAGGGATTGTTGTAGGTTGGCAGTGGGGTCCAACCAACCTGGGAAAATAGTCATTCCACCCTCTCAGCCTAGGAAAGAATGTTCCACTGTCCCAGCGAATCATAGATTTACCTGCTGTGATCTCTGAGCCCCTGCTGCAGTCTTTGCCTTTCCTATAACCCAGTGCCTCGGACATGTCGAGATTCACCAGGGTCCTCAACTAATCTGCCCACAGCACTGATGGCTTTCAATGGAGTTGTGTGTGGGTAAGACTATTGATTGTCCTCTCCTTTCTAGATTAAAGGCATCATACACCCTCCCAAAACATATTGTTTGCACCACAAATAATTGTTTTCCAACGTATTTTAATTCTTGTTTTTTTGTTTTTTAAACATAAAATGTAATAGTTTTTTATTTGGTAGAAGCTCAACAAGTAATCTAGGGCCTCCCAATCTTTTTTTTTTTTTTACTCATGAGCCACACTTTTTTTTTAAAGGTTTTTATTTTGAATTTTACAAAACTCAAAACAAAAACAATAAAATGATAAAATAACAATCACGCTTGGTACTGGCAGGGTACAGTTTATATATCATCAGTGGTTGTCATTACACAATAGAAGGCACAAGACCACGGATCATTTTGGCGTATACCAATTTATACTTAGGGTTTAGTTGTCTGATAAAGACACCGAAGGGTTGGCATCCAGCCATGGGCATGAGACACACTTAAATATAAACACTGTTGGGGAACTTGGGGATGCTAAATAAGGGCTGAGATTGGCTAACTGATAGCCCCATGTGGACTACTAGTCTGCAAGAGACATTGATGTCATAAAAACAGATAGGCGGCACTCCGGATAAAATGAATAAAGTGTATTTATTCCAACAGTAGATGGATCCACATGGCCTTACGCGTTTCGTTCCCAACAGGCACAGCTGGGGCGCTGGTGACTGAGCACCCAATATTACGGTGGAACTGAGTGGAGGAAGAAAACCTGTAAGGGGTGAGTCTGGAGCGGCTATCATTTTTGACTGACGGAGTAAACCTGTGTCCTCATGGATCCAAAACTTGGTTTTAAGGCAGGAATTCAAAATGGGACTATGAGGCCTCTGGGCAACATCGAGGGGAGTAGAGAGCAATATGTTGCTTATTTTCTGCTGATCTGGGGCTGTAACATAAGGTATCCCAACCTCAGAACTAACTCCAAGGCAGTGTCGGACTTGCCCACAGGGATACCAGGAAAACTCCCGGTGGGCCAAGGTGTCAGTGGCCCCTCATGCTACTAAACTTTTGGCCTATTTCATGGCCATTCCCTATTTCCATGAGAACAAAGAGGCTAAATAGATGGAATAATAGATTATAGTATGTAAAGAAAACAGACTAGGAGAATAGAGGTTGAGTGAGGAGAGGAAGAATAATGGTACTGAGAGTGGCCCCTGGTCTAAGGTTTTTGGGTGGGGCCCTGGTGTCCCAGTCCGACACTGCTCCAAGGTCCTGGTTCAGACTTCGGCCTATAGCAGCTGCCTTTGGCTTCGGGAGGAGCCCTCCGCTACTCGGATGCAGTGAGAAGTAGAAGGAGAGAGTTCTGAGCAGGCGAGGGAACTGAACATATCCAGAAGGGACAGGGGAGCAGTCAGCGAGACGTGGAACAGGCAAGGTCTACACAAGATGATGCAATGCAGTACCAAATTGGATAACAAAAGAGTAGTCCAGGTCACAGGCCGAGGTGAAAACAAACAGCAGAGAGGTACAAAATCCAGATCCAGAGAATAGTCAAAAACAGGCAGAGGTCGGTACAGGCGGTAGAGTTAGTAACAGGCAAGGGTCCGGAACAAGAACAGACTTAGAGAAGCGCACCCAGGAACTATAGGAATAGACCTTTACATTGCGCAATTGGAAATAGGACATTTGCGCCTTTTAAATATTTTAATTTTGCGTCAACCGTGATGACATCACGCGGTGCACAGAAAAAAGCCAAAATTAGCTGAGCGCCACCGGAAGCGGCAATCAGGAGTGCCGCAAGTAAGAAAAAGGTGCGGGGCGTTCCTACTAGACCACCAGGTACACTTACAGGGGTTCAGGTAATCTTACAGGGGTTCAGGTACTCTAACAGGGGTTCAGGTACTCCTACAGGGGTTCAGGTAATCTTACAGGGGTTCAGGTACTCTAACAGGGGTTCAGGTACTCTTACAGGGGTTCAGGTACTTTAACAGGGGTTCAGGTACTCTTACAGGGGTTCAGGTACTCTTACAGGGGTTCAGGTACTTTAACAGGGGTTCAGGTACTCTTACAGGGGTTCAGGTACTCTTACAGGGGTTCAGGTACTTTAACAGGGGTTCAGGTACTCTTACAGGGGTTCACTGCAACCCATAATCATTTGATCCTGTCACTACTGAGCATACGGCCTCATAAGTAACTACAGTAGAACTCCAATTTGACATCCCCTGATTTTAAGTTTTCATTAATTTTAAGTAAGTTCCATGCCAAGAGTAACCTGTACAGTCATTTGTCCAAGTTGTTTTCCTTTCAGAAGTTCTTTCTCATGTTTCTGAAGTGTATAAACATTTATAATCTTTCTCTTTCCACTCCAGTCCTTAGTACTAATCAGAAAGCTCCCGTACATCAATTTCTTCCACACCGTACTGAAGCAACTTGCCCCAGAGTATTTCGAGAGGGGTGAGCCTTGCTTGGAAGCAGGTAAAATTCTGGGATGATCATATTATTATTAGAATCATAATGTTAAAGGGATACTGTCATGGGAAAAAATGTTTTTGTTTTCTTTTTAAATGAATCAGTTAATAGTGCTGCACTGAAATACATTTTTATATATTTAATTTTGAAATCTGACATGGGGCTAGACATATTGTCAGTTTCCCAGCTGCCCCCAGTCATGTGACTTGTGCTCTGATAAACTTCAGTCACTCTTTACTGCTGTACTGCAAGTAGAGTCACCCCCTACCTTCTCCCCCCCAGCAGCCTAACAACTATGGATGCACCAAATCCACTATTTTGGATTTGGCCAAACCCCCGAATCCTTTGAGAAAGATTTGGCCAAATACCAAACTGAATCCAAATCCTAGTTTGCATATGCAAATTAGGGGTGGAAAGGGGAACATTTTTTTACTTCCTTGCTTTGTGACAAAAAGTCACATGATTTCCCTCCACTTCCCTAATTTTCATGTGCAAATTAGGATTCGGTTGGCCCGGCAGAAGGATTTGAATTCAAATCCTGCTTAAAAAGGCAGAATCCTGGCCGAATATCGAAACGAATCCTGGATTCAGTGCATCGCTACTAACAACAGAACAATGGGAAGGGAACCAGATAGCAGCTCCCTAACACAAGATAACAGCTGCCTGGTAGATCTAAGAACAACACTCAATAGTAAAATCCAGGTCCCACTGAGACACATTCAGTTACATTGAGTAGGAGAAACAACAGCCTGTCAGAAAGAAGTTCCATCCTAAAGTGCTGGCTCTTTCTGAAATCACATGACCAGGCAAAATGACCTGAGATGCACCTACACACCAATATTACAACTAAATATACTTGCTGGTTCAGGAATTAAATTTTATATCGTAGAGTGAATTATTTGTTAAAAGTTCCATCATCAGCTATAGAAGTTGTGTTCCTGATTGATTCATGCGCCTGTGCTTGCAAGCTGGGAATAAAGTCACTGGTAGAGCATAGAATATCTATCTATATAATACATCATCTGGGTAGCAAAGGCATTGTACATTGAAGACATTCAGATATTTAGCAAAAAACATATCCAGAAACTTAATTTGACTTGCCCTTTAATACATTCTTGCAGTTCTTCAGTTTAATTTCACACTTTATTAGTTTAATGTCACACCCTCATGTGTTTCTTCTTATTTTCCAGCCTGCAGTGACATCGACTGATGGCCAGCTCCTGTGCCAGGGAAAACCTTGCCAATTATGGGGGTTGTAATAAAGGTAATGGGCCCTGGTATTGCGTTTTATTGACCATTTAAACGTGTGTGTAAATTGGAAGGGATTCTGGCATCGCCATCCCTGCAAATCATAAACTCAAGCAATATTCTTACTCCAGGTGTTTCCAGCAACTAATGAAAAATCTGCATCGTATGATTTTTATATTAAGGAATGTTCATTTCTCCCAATTAGACGCCTCTCCCTACATGTAAGGTCACATGACTAGCTATTGCAGTTATATAAATATAGATATAAATATAGATATATTGTCCAGAAAATAGGAATCTGTTCTGTTGTGAACATTACATTTGGTTCATCTATGATAGAACTACAGGAAGTGGGAAGTCTGAATGGAATTGGGGTTATGGGGTGGATGTGATGTCAGCGTAAGTGGAATTATATGGGATCGTTGAGAAATCTTCCCAATATATATTTTTGGTGAACTTCATGCTATGGTGACATATTAACCCAAGATAAACCCAGGATACTTTCCTGCTGAGAGCCATTAGGATTGATTTTTAATTATAACTGGGATGAAAAAATCAATTGTAACTGGGAACTGGCATTTATATATGGCAGTGTCATCCACTGTAACCTACAGTTCTTAATATCCTCCTATTTGTGTCTGTAAGTTACCCTCCCAATTAGATGGTAAGCTCTATGGGGTAGGGACCTCTTTCGATTGTAAGCTCTACGGGAGAGGGGCCTCCATCCTCTTGTCTCCTTGACACTAAGGGGCAAATTCACTAAGATTCGTAGTTTCGCCAGCGCTTCGCAAATTCACTAAAATCCGAAGTTATGCTCAGGGGTAGCGTAAGGTTGCAAAGTTGCGCTAGCGTTGATTCGCTAAGCGAAGCGAAGTTACGCTAGCGATGGTTAATTTGCATACGGCGCCAAATTCAAATTTCAATGGAGGAATACGTATCAGCACTACAAATGCCTAGAAAAGCTTCAACACATCAAATAAAAATTTTATTTTTCCCTACACATGTGCCCACTGTATAGTTAAGTTGCCATGAGTCAGGAAATGTAGGGGGGAAGGAGGGGAGCCCCAAAAAAATTTGCGATCTTTTTCAGCCTATCACCCATAATGTAGAAAACACGCCAGCGTTTTTTGGGACTTAGAAAAATTTTTGACTTTTTTTGAAGCAATCCCTATCTACTCTATTGCACTTCGCCTGGTCTGAGGTGGCGAAGGAAGTCTAGCGTAAAAGGTAGCGTTCAGTACACTGCGCGCGTTAGTGAATTTGCGTAGTTACGTCCGTAGCGATAATTCGCCAGGCGTAAGGGTGCGAAGTAACACTAGCAAATCTACACCAGCGTTCATTAGTGAATTTGCGCAGTAACGAAAATGCCAAAGTAACGCTAGCGTTCGGCACTTCGGCGCTTAGTGAATTTGCCCCTAAGCCCTTAATATTTATTTATTGTAACTGTACTTTGTATTTATTTGCATTGTATTTTGTACAGATTTGTATTTATCACAGCAACGAGTGTGGGGTACAATTAGTGAGCTCATTCATTCTGGGGAAAATCAGGAGTCAATTGGGGCCCTTATTTAAGGAAAAAGCGAATGTTGTGCTGCTGGTTATAGAGCATTTCTCTCTGAAACTCTCACTCAAATGGCTCCTTCCACACATTGTTCAGAAGAACAGCCGAGTTTGATTCAAACGTTGATTGGAGAGGGGAAAACATAGAAAGAAGAGCAGAGAATGAGAGGCTGCTCAGCTAAAATCATCTCAAATGCTTTCAAATGGCACCAAAACCTAAAAGCCGTGGAATACAGGGAAAGTGACCATTGGAATGGATAGAAGAATAGCCAAAATGGCACAGACTCAGCCAATGATCTGCTCTGGGAGGATAAAAGAAGGATTAAAGTTACCTGAGATACTGTTACAATTAGAAGTGATTAGATCGGCAAGAAGCTCCTGCAAAAAAGGCGTGTGCTGAAGAGCTTACAATTTGCCAAAGAACACACTGACTGGTCTAAAGAGAAATGACGCAACATTTTGTGGACTGATGAAACAAGATTGTTCTTTTTGGGTGTAGGGGCCCCAGACAGTTTGTCAGACGCCCCCAAACACTGAATTGAAGCCCCAGTACAGAGTGAAGCACAAACATCATGATATGGGGGGTGTTTCTCATACTCTGGTGTTGGGTCTATTTATCCCTTTATACCAGGGATCATGGATCAGTTTCAATCCAAATACTTGTCATGTTGCCTTATGCCCAAGAGCAAATGCCCTTGAAATGGGAGTTCAACAAGACAACGAGCCCCATACACCCCAGTAACTGAGCGACATCTTGGTTCCACACCAACAAGATTGAGTTTATGGCCCCCCCAATCCAATAGAAAACTGACTGACTGATGGGGTGTGAGGCAAAAGCAAGAAATGCATTAGGAATTGTGGAAGAGGTTGTTGGAAGTTGGTGGAGTCCATACAACACAGATGTGCAGCACAAACACTGTTATACAACTCAATATTAGTTCCCTCATTCAAAGCAACACAAACATCTTTCACTTGATCCAGTCAATGAGTTGGGAAAGAACAATGAGGGACTAATAGTCACTTTCTCTAAAGGAATAAAACACATTTCAGCCATTTTTCTTCCTGGTTTGATTTGGAATAGAATGTGCAGCGTTCCCAATGTATTTGCCTGGGTGGAAATAAAAGCTATTCATTATACATTTTCAGTGGTTACTGATATTAATAAATGTTTGTCCCTTTCTGCTCTCTGGTTCTGACTCTAGAAACAATGTAACAGAGTTGGTTCTTCTCCAGGTTTTGTTTTTCATTAACTGGCGTTTGCTGCAGTTTCATAAATCAGAACCAGCAGTGCAGGGATATACACAGTCAGGCAAGGAAAATAATTCCAGTAGCAGTTATATTTACGTATACATGTCATGCTACAAACATATAATTAATATACAGGTATAGGACCTTTAATGTAGAATGCTCTGGACCTGAGGTATTTCAGATAACGCATCTTTCCGTAATTTGGATCTTAATCATATAAACATTAAATAAACCCAATAGGCTGATTTTGCTTCCAATAAGAATTAATTATATCTTAGTTGGGATCAAGTACAAGCCACTGTTTTATTATTACACAGAAAATGGAAATCATTTTAAAAACGTTGGATTATTTGGATAAAATGGAGTCTATGGAAGAAGGCCTTTCCAGAATCTGGAGCTTTCTGGATGACGGGTCCCATACCTGTAGATTGGGAGATTTCTTTTTTTTTTGGCTATAAACCTTTTTGATTGGCCAACCCCTTTAAAGGAGAACTAAAGCCTTACTAAAGAAGTAGGTAGAAATGTTGTACATGATGTTTTGTGCTTCTGTACCAGCCCAAGGCAACCACAGCCCTTTAGCAGTAAAGATCTGTGTCTCCAAAGATGCCCCAGTAGCTCCCCATCTTAGGGTTTAGTTCTCCTTTAATTTCACTGTTAATTTTTCTTGTACTTTATCACTATACTGATATTTTAGTTTTAAAATATGGGATTCTTAAGCACTGCTGAATAATGAGCATAACCAACCGGTTATCGCTTCCTCTTAAATTCTGTAGGAAATTAGGGTAATTATATAAAACAAATTTACTTAATACTGCTGTGAAGTTGGGTTGGTGGAATTACAGTTTTGGGATCAGTTATCCAGAAAAGCTCTCCCATAGCCTCCATATTATGCAAGTAATCCACATTTTTAGGAATGATTTCCTTTTTCACTGTAGTAAAAAAACTGTCGCATGTACTTGATCCCAACTAAGATATAATTCATCCTTATTGGAGACAAAACCAGCCTATTGGGTTTATTTAATGTTTACTTAAATGACTTAAAGGAACAGTAACACTAAAAAATGAAAGTGGTTTAAAGGAATGACAATATAATGCAGTGTTGCCCCAGACTTGTAAAAAATTTTGATTTTGCTTAGAAACTCCATTATAGTTTATATAAACAAGCTGCTGTGTAGCCATGGGGGCAGCCATTCAAGCACAGGATACACAGTAAATAACAGATAAGTACTACTATAGTTTATATAAACAAGCTGCTGTGTAGCCATGGGGGCAGCCATTCAAGCACAGGATACACAGTAGATAACAGATAAGTACTACTATAGTTTATATAAACAAGCTGCTGTGTAGCCATGGGGCAGCCATTCAAGCACAGGATACACAGTAGATAACAGATAAGTACTACTATAGTTTATATAAACAAGCTGCTGTGTAGCCATGGGGGCAGCCATTCAAGCACAGGATACACAGTAGATGACAGATAAGTACTACTATAGTTTATATAAACAAGCTTCTGTGTAGCCATGGGGGCAGCCATTCAAGCACAGGATACACAGTAGATAACAGATAAGTACTACTATAGTTTATATAAACAAGCTGCTGTGTAGCCATGGGGGCAGCCATTCAAGCACAGGATACATAGTAGATAACAGATAAGTACTACTATAGTTTATATAAACAAGCTGCTGTGTAGCCATGGGGGCAGCCATTCAAGCACAGGATACACAGTAGATAACAGATAAGTACTACTATAGTTTATATAAACAAGCTGCTGTGTAGCCATGGGGGCAGCCATGGGGGCAGCCAAGTTATATTATGGTCAACAGCCTTCCACCATATCTGTAGATGGATCACGTAAAGGCAGTGCAATATGATGAAACCTATGGGCCATTTTAGTTACACTTTAGTTCTCCTATATAAAGTATGTATTGCACATATTGATTGTGATCTCTTGCTTTGGCCAACAGGTGCATCTCCCCACTGATGTACTGCAGTGACTTCAGGCCTTACTTCACTATCCATGATATGGACATTAAAGACACGCACTCAAGCGCCGTAAGTATCCCTACACCAGGGTCCATAAATAGACTGATCCTGCATGAATTGTCAGTAATTGGACAAATGAATAAATACGACTCTGCTGATAACTGTAAAATAACCATATGTGTTTTACTGAACGGTTATTAAAATATTTATCTAAAATATATGTCCAAAAAAGATACATTTTCCTTTCCTTTCGCTTACCTAATGCTATAACATTCCTGAAAGTGGCAGAATTTGTGCTGTGATGAGAGTTAATGTTCTTCCTCCGCCGCAGGACATCTGTCATTTTCGGGGTCACAAATCCAGTCTTTGCCAAGACGTTACAGCACTGGCCTCATATCATCCACATTGGAGATGTCAGGCACAATGGCATTTTCTGCTTCCCACTGGAGATAACCATAACCATATTGAAATAACCATATTATAAGGCCCACAAATTCTTCTGAAAGGCTTGATTCCTATTATTATTCCTTTGTGTGGGATCTGCAGAGCTTCATGGTTCCCTGTTTTTACTTTATTGTGTGTATGAATCTTGCTGATTTGGCTCTTGCAGGAAACGTCCCGAAGCAAGTCAAAGTGAAGAAGCTGAAAAACCTCAAAACTTTGGATTCCAAACCTGGTAGATATATATTTAGTGTTACATCAAACATACAGTCTGAAAGCAGAACTGGGATATGTAAATATTTCTACTTTATTGTAATTCTCCTTTCTATGGGTGTATCGTTCCTTCAAATCCTACCTGAACCGAGACGAGGAGATCATCAAACAGCTACAGAAGGTATGTCTCCTCTTGGTTCTATGATAATTAGTGTAACTTTTAACCAGGTGTTAGATTCATGTTCTGTATGCAGTTTATATAATGATTCAGTTAACAGACCTATGCAGCTCTGTGCAGCCACTGGGACAGAATGTTCTGTTATACAAATAGCTAGAATCTCAGCTGCCATAAAGCAGGACAGGACTGCTGCTTACAATGGGGATCAGATAGGTTCTGTGCAGCCACTGGGACAGAATGTTCTGTTATACAGATAGCTAGAATCTTAGCTGCCATAAAGCAGGACAGGACTGCTGCTTACAATGGGGATCAGATAGGATCTGTGCAGCCACTGGGACAGAATGTTCTGTTATACAGATAGCTGGAATCTCAGCTGCCATAAAGCAGGACAGGACTGCTGCTTACAATGGGGATCAGATAGGATCTGTGCAGCCACTGGGACAGAATGCTCTGTTATACAAATAGCTAGAATCTCAGCTGCCATAAAGCAGGACAGGACTGCTGCTTACAATGAGGATCAGATAGGATCTGTGCAGCCACTGGGATAGAATGTTCTGTTATACAGATAGCTAGAATCTCAGCTGCCATAAAGCAGGACAGGACTGCTGCTTACAATGGGGATCAGATAGGATCTGTGCAGCTACTGGAACAGAATGTTCTGTTATACAGATTTACAGACAAAAGTTAAGGGCTCTTACACACGACTGTTTTTACCTGCGCTCCCCTGCATTGCGCTTTCTTCCGTTCAGCCGCAGGGGAGCGCAGGATTAGACACACTCAATTATTGTGAAGGGGGTTGTACTCACCCAGACGCATGTAAGCGCCAAACGCAGGTTGGGACGCAGCATTTCACCTGCATTCGGCACTTACATGCGTCTGTGTGAGTACAACCCCCTTCACAATAATTGACATAAACACAGGGGAGCGCAAGAAAAACCGCCCGTGTGTAAGAGCCCTTAAACTGCCCAAAAAAAGACTGGAAATTAATTCTGTGTCTCCATTTAACTGGACATTGATGCATCTCTTTTATATTTGTCTGTAGCGCCTGTGGGCTGACTGTCTCCTGCTTCTTCTGTTTCTGTTGGAGAGAGGCTCCCTGTGAGACACCTGCTTATAATTAAATGGGATATAATTAGCCTCCCCTCATCAACCCAATAGCTGGGTCATTAAAACATTTTAGTGCCATAATCAGCAGTCTAGGAAGATTTAAGGGCTCTTGTCATTAGCTCTCTCTTGTCTAGGGCAGGGGATGTTACTGTAATGCACCAGCAGCTTTAGATGAATTAAATGCAGAATTGTGCCATATGGGCTGCTAACTGATTGCTTCCATCTCATTGCTGGTTCAACAATATGAGCAATAAGCCTGATTAAATACAGAGATAAATACACTGCCATGATCTGTAGCTTTACTCTGTCTACTGACAATACCCCAGTATTTATATAAAGAGACTGTAGTATTTTTATAAAGAGACTGTCCTGACTGCAGCACTGTTATTGCACATTGTCATTCATCTTCAACTGATACACAACTGCCTGCTGCCCTACTGTCACTCTCTTGCCCTATTGTCCCATCTTCTCCTACTACCCCCCACACCATATTTGAACCCCTGAAAGTTGAACTAAAGCCTAACTAAAGAAGTAGGTAGAAATGTTGTACATGATGTTTTGTGCTTCTGTACCAGCCCAAGGCAACCACAGCCCTTTAGCAGTAAAGATCTGTGTCTCCAAAGATGCCCCAGTAGCTCCCCATCTTCTTTTCTGCTGATTCACTGCACATGCTCTGTGCTGCTGTCACTTACTGAGCTTAGGGAGCCACTCACAATATACAGTACACATAGAATAGAAATGTCACAATATAAGGCTGATTAGTAATTAATACAGATAATTACTACATGGCAGCACAGAAACCAGTGCAATTAGCATCAGAATTGAATAATCAGCAAACCTGTAGCATCAGCTTATATTACAGCCAGGGAAGCTCATTTTCTGCTGGATAATTAGTGACGAGCCCTAAGCTTAGCTTCTCAACAGCCAATCAGAGCCCACTGAGCATGTGAGTGTCACAGACACTTTCCAAGATGGTGACCCCCTGTGACAAGTTTGAAGTCCTGGATCATTGCTGCTATTGACAAGCTCAAACTTTAGCCTCGTGCAATAAGTTCATTATATAAAATAGGACATTTATTACCATATTCATTGCTAGGGTTTAGTTCTTTTTTAAAAGCTCAGACTGCAGTGAGAATGGTTGTGCAGCTGGTGTGTTTGTGGCTTTTGCAGCTGAAGTATATGTGTGTGTCTGTCTTTATTCTCAGGGACTAGAGCGTCTCACAGCCAGGTTGTGGGATGCCGTGTTCCAGTCTCTACATATCACCGTCTGTCACAGACCTCTCATGCGTGTTATGTGTTTGTTCAGGTTACAGAATAGAGTCTGCGGCCAAAAACACAACGTAAATATTTTCATGACGGATCCTGCTTTGTGTGTTTCAGGGAGTTCAGCAGAGGAGACTCAGAACGCAATACTGCGGCGACATTTCCTCAAGCTGAAGCAGAGTTTTATCATTCCTCTAGTATGTGTTAATATTATTTGTCCATTTCACTTCAAATCCTAGATTTAAATTTGGTCTTAAATTGTGTGCCCAGAACATTCCTTCTCTGTATATTTGTATTTATACATATGGGAGGAGGGAGGTGCCATATTGATTCCCTTAGACAGTACAGTGTGAGGGTATAGCTTATTGTGTGCCCAGAACATTCCTTCTCTGTATATTTGTATTTATACATATGGGAGGAGGAGGTGCCATATTGATTCCCTTAGACATTACAGTATGAGGGTATAGCTTATTGTGTGCCCAGAACATTCCTTCTCTGTATATTTGTATTTATACATATGGGAGGAGGAGGTGCCATATTGATTCCCTTAGACAGTACAGTATGAGGGTATAGCTTATTGTGTGCCCAGAACATTCCTTCTCTGTATATTTGTATTTATACATATGGGAGGTGCCATATTGATTCCCTTAGACATTACAGTATGAGGGTATAGCTTATTGTGTGCCCAGAACATTCCTTCTCTGTATATTTGTATTTATACATATGGGAGGAGGAGGTGCCATATTGATTCCCTTAGACAGTACAGTATGAGGGTATAGCTTATTGTGTGCCCAGAACATTCCTTCTCTGTATATTTGTATTTATACATATGGGAGGAGGAGGTGCCATATTGATTCCCTTAGACATTACAGTATGAGGGTATAGCTTATTGTGTGCCCAGAACATTCCTTCTCTGTATATTTGTATTTATACATATGGGAGGAGGAGGTGCCATATTGATTCCCTTAGACAGTACAGTATGAGGGTATAGCTTATTGTGTGCCCAGAACATTCCTTCTCTGTATATTTGTATTTATACATATGGGAGGTGCCATATTGATTCCCTTAGACATTACAGTATGAGGGTATAGCTTATTGTGTGCCCAGAACATTCCTTCTCTGTATATTTGTATTTATACATATGGGAGGAGGAGGTGCCATATTGATTCCCTTAGACAGTACAGTATGAGGGTATAGCTTATTGTGTGCCCAGAACATTCCTTCTCTGTATATTTGTATTTATACATATGGGAGGAGGAGGTGCCATATTGATTCCCTTAGACAGTACTTTATGAGGGTATAGCTTATTGTGTGCCCAGAACATTCCTTCTCTGTATATTTGTATTTATACATATGGGAGGAGGAGGTGCCATATTGATTCCCTTAGACAGTACAGTATGAGGGTATAGCTTGTGTGCCCAGAACATTCCTTCTCTGTATATTTGTATTTATACATATGGGTAGGAGGAGGTGCCATATTGATTCCCTTAGACAGTACAGTATGAGGGTATAGCTTATTGTGTGCCCAGAACATTCCTTCTCTGTATATTTGTATTTATACATATGGGAGGAGGAGGTGCCATATTGATTCCCTTAGACAGTACAGTATGAGGGTATAGCTTATTGTGTGCCCAGAACATTCCTTCTCTGTATATTTGTATTTATACATATGGGAGGAGGAGGTGCCATATTGATTCCCTCTTAGACAGTACAGTATGAGGGTATAGCTTATTGTGTGCCCAGAACATTCCTTCTCTGTATATTTGTATTTATACATATGGGAGGAGGGAGGTGCCATATTGATTCCCTGAGACAGTACAGTATGAGGGTATAGCTTATTGTGTGCCCAGAACATTCCTTCTGGAAGTATATAGTGTGAGTATATATAATTGTGTGCATCATGTTGTTTCTATTGGATAGTAAGATATGACTATAAGTAAGTAATTATATGTTGGTCTTGCAGGAGAGATATGTTGTGGGGCTAATGCTGCTGCTGATGAGTGTGTGCAGGATGGAAGGTGAGTATAAGCATTTAATTGGCAGCTCATTGGAGGAGACAAAGTCAGCAGCAGAGAGAACTTGGATGGGACAATGGAATTCCTGACTCTCTTTCCTCTGTTTGTATTGCAGAGCCCTCTCCAGCTAAAGCCCTTCAGTCGGGAGGAGTTCATGAAATCTCTGAAAAGTGCTGGGCCTCAGCTGACCTCCAAGTTAAAAGGAGACTGGATCGGCCTCTACAGGGGCCTCATTTTATATTCCAGTCTCTAGGCTGCTGATAGGCTGCTGTGTAACACCGCCCCCTGCTGGAACAATAATGATCTACTAATGACACCAGCTCTATGGTACTTATTATTAAGGGAAAGTCTTCTCTCTACTGACACTTTATACACATTCCGTTACTGTGGCTGAATCTTAATTCAATTTTTCCACAAATCTACTGGTGGGAATCACTTGTTTCATTCGCACACAATAAACGTTCACTTATCTGAAAGCCACGGTGAAGATACAGGAGCTGATTTTTTATCATTATGGATCAAGTTGGATCACAGTTTGGACCAATTTCTGCTGAATTGATCTGTTATTGATCTACCCAGACAAGGGAAAGTTGTGCTCAGCAATAATTGATTTCTTTTGCTCAAGACAAGTTTATTAGGAACAACATTCTTGATCAGTGATACACAAAACTATACACAATTGCACAGAATCACACAAAGTACAATAAGTGGTACAATACCCAGCCATTAGTATAGTTACTAAATACAAAAAATGATCAGCGCCTGTGGCAACAGAAATTAGAATATAGTGTAATAAGTTCAATCCTTTAGAGCCACATCCAGTGCTCAGAAAGGTTTTTTACAAAGGTGTCTATTGAATTACTGTATATGGGACTGACCCCAAAAAACTGGATATGTATGCAATTGTTTCTAGAAGTTTTATGTAAATAAAACAGTATTATACTATTTTGGATTTTATACTCTGCTATTATAGTATTATACTTATATTATATATTGGAGTCGGAATACATTGTGAGGATGGAGGGAAATCTATGTGAGAAATTACTACATGCGTTATACTAAACCATCGGGTTGTAAGTGGGCATTTTGGCTGACGGGTGGAGGCTTTCGAATCTGATACCTATAGCTCTAACCTGAAGGATTTTTGACTCTGTGTATGACCTTTAAAGGCGAATACAACTCTTAAAAGAGAACTAAATCCTAAAAATGAATACGGCTAAAAATTTCATATTTTATAGAGTGAACTTATTGCACGAGGCTAAAGTTTGAGCTTGTCAATAGCAGCAATGATCCAGGACTTCAAACTTGTCACAGGGGGTCACCATCTTGGAAAGTGTCTGTGACACTCACATGCTCAGTGGGCTCTGATTGGCTGTTGAGAAGCTAAGCTTAGGGCTCGTCACTAATTATCCAGCAGAAAATGAGCTTCCCTGGCTGTAATATAAGCTGATGCTACAGGTTTGCTGATGATTCAATTCTGATGCTAATTGCACTGGTTTCTGTGCTGCCATGTAGTAATTATGTGTATTAATGACTAATCAGCCTTATATTGTGACATTTATATTCTATGTGTACTGTATATTGTGAGTGGGTCCCTAAGCTCAGTAAGTGACAGCAGCACAGAGCATGTGCAGTGAATCAGCAGAAAAGAAGATGGGGAGCTACTGGGGCATCTTTGGATACACAGATCTTTACTGCTAAAGGGCTGTGGTTGCTTCGCCGGTCTCAGTCTCAGATTATTAAAGACCCGGAAGATGGCTGTCGTGAACTGCGATCCCTGAATTTGCACAGAGGGGTAAGTAAAAATTTAGGGGCATTTCCCCAGGGGCTAGTCTGGGGGGCGGAGGGAAGGGGGGTCTACGTAGGGTACATGGTAGTGTTTTTTTTTAGTTAAAGGGGTGGCTCACCTTTAAGTTAACTTTAGTATGTTATAGAATGGTCAATTCTAAGCACCTTTTCAATTGGTCTTCATTATTTATTTTGTATAGTTTTTGAATTATTTCCTTCTTCTTCTGACTCTTTCCATCTTTCAAATGGGGGTCACTGACCCCATTTAAAAAACAAACTCTCTGTAAGGCTACAAATGTATTGTTGTTGCTACTTTTTATTCCTCATCTTTCTATTCAGTCCCTTTCCTATTCATATTCCAGTCTCTTAACCAAAGTGATGCATGGTTGCTAGGGTAATTTGGATCCTAGCAACCAGACTGCTGAAACTGCAAACTGGAGAACTGCTGAATAAAAAGCTAAATAACTCAAATCACAAATGATAAGAAATGAAAACCAATTGCAAATTGTCTCAGAATATCCCTCTCTACATCGTACTAACAGTTAACTCAAAGGTGAACAACCCCTTTAAGGGTTGAATTCTTCTTTTAAGGAGAAGATCAAAAGTGAAAACACCTTTGTAAAAACCTTTGTAAAAACCTTTCTGAGCACTGGGTGGCGCTCTAAATGATTGAACATATTACACTATATTCGTTTTTTAATTTCTGTTGCCACAGGCGCTGGTCTTTCTTTGTATTTGGAGATTTTGCGTACAGCTGAGAGACTGTAAGAAGATCAGCAAGAAACAATAAGCTTTAAGGACTAACTTTCCCTAGTATTTGTTGTTTTTATTAGTATAGTTATTTGACCCTTCGTGGCACATGGGGAGAATAGTCACCAATCGACAAATCTTCTCTACTGCGGGCGACTAATCTGCTTCCCGTCAGCAAGAATGTGACTCGCCCGTGGGATGACATACGCATCGCTTTTCCAAAGTTGCCTCCCGAGGAAACTTTGGGCGACTTCGGAAAATGAAGCAACGCGTATGCCATCCCGCCGCCGTTTTGCGTTCTTACCGAAGATTGGCGACTAATCTCCCCATGTGCCACCACCGTCACTCTACAAGTTCAGGCCCTCGGTCCTTGTGGTTTTCCTGCTCAATATCTGTGTCTCGCCACAATTGCCAACTTGCTCACCAATAATTTTGAAACCATTAAGTGGGGCTGTGACCACAAAATACATATAGTCAAATACAAGAGTCCTCAGCACTCAACCCATTATCAATATATTTAAGACAGAGACATTTTGTGCTACTGCTACTGAAAAATGCCTTACCCTTTAAACAAAACAGGGATTGTTTGTCCATACTGTATATTGCAATATAATTAAATTTGATCTACCCAGAAAGCAAGTCATTATTAATATAAATCAGTATGAATATTAAAAAAACTCGATTTTCTTTTAGTGGAAATGAAGACACCTATGGTGATATGGCCTTAAAGAGACACTGTCATGGGAAAAAATGTTAACACAGTTAATAGTGCTGCAGTTAATAGAATTGTGCAGTGACATCCATTTCTCAAAAGAGCAAACAGATGTTTTTTTATATTTAATTGATATCTGACATGGGGCTAGACATATTGTCAGTTTCCCTGTTGCCCCCAGTCATGTGACTTTTGCTCTGATAAACTTCAGTCATTCTTTACTGCTGTACTGCAAGTTGGAGTGATATCACCCCCATCCCTTTCCCCCCCCCCAGCAGCCAAACAACAGAACAATGGGAAGGTAACCAGATAGCAGCTCCCTAACACAAGATAACAGCTGCCTGGTAGATCTAAGAACAGCACTCAATAGTAAAATCCAGGTCCCACTGAGACACATTCAGTTACATTGAGTAGGAGAAACAACAGCCTGCCAGAAAGCAGTTCCATCCTAAAGTGCTGGCTCTTTCTGAAATCACATGACCAGGCAAAATGACCTGAGATGCACCTACACACCAATATTACAACTAAATACACTTGCTGGTTCAGGAATGACATTTTATATTGTAGAGTGAGAATTACTTGCAGTGTAAACAGTGTCATTTAGAAATAAAAACTACATCATAAAAACCATGACGGAATCCCTTTAAAGATCTACCAGGCAGCTGTTATCTTGTGTTGCAGTACAGCAGCAAAAATTGACTGAAGTTTATCAGAGCACAAGTCACATGACTGGGGCACCTGGGAAACTGACAATATGTCTAGCCCCCATGTCAGATTTCAAAATTAAATATAAAAAATTCTGTTTGCTCTTTTGAGAAATGAATTTCAGTGCAGAATTCTGCTGGAGCAGCACTATTAACTGATGTGTTTTGGGGAAAAAATGTCAGTATCCCTTTCAATTTGGCTTGTTCATTATTTCTTTTCTCTGGCTAAACACACAATCAGTGCCAGTGCCACACAGGCTTATTTATCAGTAAACTCACCCTATAATGTAGTTGTTTCTGTTATTGGACAATGTGACCTGCCATCCCCATGCTTTCCCCTCTCCAAATTCAGCAGATTGCACAGTTATTTATTGTACAGCCCAAAGGTTTCTACTTACGCTCTGTCCCAAGTGAGAACAACTTGCCCTGAGCCCTTTATGAGGCCATATGCCTAAAGGACAGGGCAACCTTTGTTTTCATTGGAGAACAACATTCTGGAGATCTGTCCCAAGGTCAGTTTGAAGAAACGGTTTATAATGAAGAATTATATTTTATAATTCTCTGGTTGTTATTCCGCACAGAAAGCCTTATCTTGCAGTTACTTTATACATTATATGTATTGTGAGTTGCAGCAAGTTTGGCAATTAAACCATAAGGAAATGAAATGGTGCCCTCGTGTGGCTCAGCACTGGTATAGCACTTAAATGTCTCAAATATAAATGATGCCCTGAACTCCTTTGTACCAATGTATTGAATGGCGATATGATACAGGTATGGGATCTGGAAACCTGTTATCTAGAAAGCTCTGAATTATGGAAAGGCCGTCTCCCAAAGACTCCATTTTATCCAAATAATTCACATATTTAAAAATGATTTCCTTTTTCTGTGTAATAATAAAACAGTATCTTGTACTTGATCCCAACTAAGATATAATTAATCCTTATTGGAAGCAAAACCAGCCTATTGGGGTTATTTCATGTGATTTAAACATGATTTTCTAGTAGACTTAAGTTATGAAGATCCAAATTACAGAGAGATCTCTTATCTGGAAAACCCCAGGTCCAGAGCATTCTGGATAACAGGTCCCATAACAGAGCATTCTGGATAACAGGTCCCATAACTGTATCATATGGTTTACACAATTGGCTGATCTATAAAATATATTGCTGATTTTTTAATTTTGTTGTTCCGCCCTCATTACACAGTTGTAGTGGTAAGTGTTTTTTTTTTCTTTTTTAGCTGTTTAATCCTCTTAATTATAGTTTTTTAATTATTTGCCTTCTTCTGGCTCTTTTCAGATTTCAATTGGGGGTCACTGACCCCATAAAAAAGCAAATGCTCTGTAAGGCTACACATCGTATTGTTATCACTACTTTTTATTACTCATCTTTCTGTTCAGGCCTCTATTATTCACAGTGCCGGATTTCTTTGCCGGCCGCCCCTAGGCCGCGCGGTCCGACCAGGCAGCCGCACGGTCCTAGCGCCCGCCTACACTTCACCTTCCCAGTGCGCCGGCGAAAGAACGCCGGCGCAGCTGGTGTAATTGAATGGGGACGCACACGTCCCCATAATGCGGCTGGGCAGCTGAAATTGCAAACTGGAGAGCTGCTGAGTAAAAATCGAAAAAACACAAAACCCACAAATTCATAGAAAATGAAGACCAATTACAAATTAGCTAGAATATCACTCATTATGTTATACTGAATGGTAATTTAAAGGTTAACAGCCCCTTTAAGTTTTTGCCTTTCTGTGTATCTCCCGCTGGAGTCCTGCGTGGGTCCATTTTTTGGAACCCCTACCCGCAACCTGCAATCCTCAACCCAGACCCACAACCGCATTCTGACCCGCTGACCATCAAGA
This sequence comes from Xenopus laevis, assembly GCF_017654675.1. NCBI lineage: Eukaryota > Metazoa > Chordata > Amphibia > Anura > Pipidae > Xenopus > Xenopus laevis. The sequence continues at coordinate 127,383,294 of NC_054378.1, read as the reverse complement.
ATCAGGAAGTGCTGTCATTGTAAACCGCAAGTGACATCATCGGAAGTAGGCGTGATCAGAAAAAAAAGGAGTAAAACAAGAAGTGATGTCATTGTAAAATGGAAGTGACATAATCGGAAGAAGGCGTGATCAGAAAAAAAGGAGTAAAACAGGAAGTGCTGTCATTGTAAACTGGAAGTGACATCATCGGAAGTAGGCGTGATCTTGAGAAGACCTGCGGCCCGACCCGCAAACCTGCAGAACCCCCGACCCATGTCTACACCCGCACCCCGAACTTCTACCTGCAACCCACAGGGTACCGCAGGTTTTTGCGGATAACCCACGGGTACCCCGACCCGCTGCAGGACTCCCCAGACAGAACTGCAGGAGTGCTCTTGTTACATATTGATAATATTTTAATATCAAATACCATGAAATCTAAAATGAAAGTGATGTCAGTTGCAGAAGTGCTTAAAAGAGAAGTGTGAGCAGTTACACAGGTTTATGGGGGGTTATATGTCCCCTTTAATGCACTGACACATATATGAAAGCCGGAGCTCGCTGAGCAGAGTGCATGCTGGGATTAGCCATTATTCCCGTGCCACAATGATTTGTTCCAGCGCAGAAAATAAATTACTTCTTAAATAGAATCCTACTGATTAATGATCAAACAGGTCTGAATCTTTCCCAAGGTTTCGGGAGCACCTAAGAGATGTTACTGAGCCTCCTGAATCAGTTTTATATCTCATAGGTCTACAGCAAGTCTGGGCTTTATGGTTTTCATTACTATACATAATATTTCTGCCCTAATATCATTTTTATATACAGGTTATAATGTCCGTTACCCGGAAACTCATTATCCAGAAAGCTCCAAATTACAGAAAGGCCTTCTCACACATTCTCTGCATTTTATCCAAATAACCTAAATTTTTAAAAATGATTTCCTTTTTCTGTGTAATAATAAAACAGTAACTTGTACTTGATCCCAACTAAGATATAATTAATCCTTATTGGGGGCAGATTGATCAAGGTTCGAATTTCCAGTTTATGGGAGTTTCTAAAACCTCCCAACAACTCCCATCAACTCGAAATTCAAAAAAACCCCAACCAATCGAAATTTATTTAAATTTATTTATTTATTTAAATATTTAAAAAAAAAAAAGGAATAGGATCGAGCTGCAAATTCGAACCAAATTCAATCGAATTCTATTTGAGAAAAAAAAAACAAAAAAAAAAATATATATTTTTTTTAACAATCCCCCAAATGACTCCGAATTGATTGTAGGAGGTCCCTCATAGGCTAAAAAACAATTCGTCAGGTTTTAGATGGCGAATAGTCCAATTTGATTTCTTAAAAGGAACAGTACATGATAAATTTAAAATTTTGAATTTTTTTTTTCTTCGACCCCTAGTTCGCCATCTAAAAGCTTATGTTAGCCTATGGGGAAGGTCGAACTATTTGCGCTAAATTCCTTCGACTTCGATTTTATTTCCCAGTCGAATATCAAGGGTTAATTAACCCTCGATATTCGACCCTTGATGAATTTGCCCCTTAATGTTTACATGATTTTTAGCAGCATTAAAGGGGTTGTTCACCTTCCAGACCCTTTTTCGGTTCAGTTTGTTTCAGATTGTTCACCAGTTTTCATTTGCTTTCCATCTTTTATTTTTTACCATTTCCCCAAAATGTAAGTTTAAAGTTCCTGTTTTTGGTGTTTGAGTTTGGCATCTCAGTGACCCAAAAGCATCTGATCTGTTAAAATCTGCTCCATTTAGGGGCAGATTTATCAAGGGTCGAAGTGAAAATTCTAATTAAAAAAATTAGATTTTCAAGCTTTTTTTTGTGTACTTTGACTAGGAAATAGTCGAAAATCGATTCAAATTTGAAAAAAATGTGAATATCAAAATGTATCATGTACTGTCTCTTTAAAAATTCAACTTCGACCATTCGCCATCTAAAACCTGCAGAATTGCTGCTTTAGCCTATGGGGGACCTCCTAGAACCTATTTGGAGTCAATTGGTGGACTTTGAAAAATCAAAGTTTTTTTGGGGAAAAACTTTGAATCAAATTCGATCGAATGCGCTATTAATTCGATTCGTACAATTCAAATTCAGCTGAAAACGGCCGTATTCGATCGAAAACTGACCTATTCGACAAAAAAAAACTTAATTTCAGTTGGTCTTTTTGAATTCGAATTTCGAAATTTTTCAAATTTGAAATTCGACCCTTGATAAATATGCCCCTAAATGTATCAATTTAGAAGAGTTTACAGGGTCGGCGACCCCCCTCCCACATCTGCAGTAGGTGAAAAATGACACTTTAACTTCAATATTAGAAAAACAGTCACAAATAGAAAATAGAAAGTAACTGAACTGTCTGAAACCAACTGAACTGAAAAAAAGTGTTTGACTGTATTAAGGTACAGTGATCCAAATTATGGAAAGACCCCTTATCCTGAATACCCCAGGTCTTGAGCATTCTGGATAACAGGTCCCATACCTGTATAGTCTGTGATTGGCTGCTGTGGGACTATATTAGTTACTGGAGCCTAGTATTGACTGGAACCAGGGACGAGTCAGGGGTCACTTATAGGGGCATATTTTTCAAGGGTCGAGTTTCAAATTGAAAAAACTTTGAAATTCGAATTCTAAAAGACCAACTGAAATTAAGCCAAAGTTTTTTTTGGGTTGAATAGGTCTGTTTTTGATCGAATAGGTCCGTATTCGGCTGAATTCGAATTAATAGCGCAATCGATCAAATTCGATTCAAAGTTTTTCCCAAAAAACCTTTGATTTTTCAAAGTCCACCAATTGACTCCAAATAGGTTCTAGGAGGTCTCCCATAGGCTAAAGCAGCAATTCGGCAGGTTTTAGATGGTGTATGGGTGAAGTTGAATTTTTAAAGAACAGTGCATGATAAATTTCGAATTTTTTAATTTTTTTCAAATTCAAATTGAATTTGGACTATCCCCTAGTCGAAGTACACAAAAATTAGCTTGAAAGCTTGTATAAGTGTGAATCTAAATATATATATATTTACTTTTTACTTTCCCAATGATTCATAGAGGGTAACTTTGTGATGATCATGTCGCTTTAAAGGATACGTAAACCTTTAAAATAAATGAATGTAAAATTGATGAGGGGGCTATTCTAAGCACTTTTGCAATGTACATTCATTATTTATTTTCTTTCAATTCCAATACATGTACAGTTAATATGAATGAATTTTGCTACAACAGCGCCACCTGCTGGTCAGTTTCCCACCAGTCTGACCAGCAAGTAGTCAAGGAAGTTGTCAGGAGAAAGAAAGAGGCTGATGTTCTTCTGCTTAGGAATAAAATGAGAAACCTTTCCCACATCTTTCCTAAGCAGAAGAACATCAGCCTCTTTCTTTCTCCTGACAACTTCCTTGACTACTTGGTGGTCAGACTGGTGGGAAACTGACCAGCAGGTGGCGCTGTTGTAACACAATTCATTCATATTAACAGCACATGTATCCCTTAATATCTTGGAACAAAAAGAAAATAAATAATGAATGTACATTGCAAAATTTTTAAGAATAGCCCCCTCATCAATTTTACATTCACTTATCCTTTAAAGGTTTACTTATCCTTTAAACTCCCCTCTGTTTTCCTGAGTGCAGATTCGGGGAGAATAGTTGCAGAGCGACAAATCTCTGTTTCTTCGGGCGACTAATCTCCCCGAACTACCTCCCGTCGGCTAGAATGTAAATCGCCGGCGGGATGGCAATTAGTGCGCTTTGCTTTCCGAAGTCGCCTTATTTGCCAATAAAGGAGTCAGCAGTGTGTGGGACATTAATTCCCCGGCGATTCCTTATGTACTAACAGTCATCCCATGTCACCTCTCAGCTCCTGGGTCACTAATTGCCCCTCTGACAGACACCCCAGCCCCCTGGTAATGACAAGAGAAGAATATTAGGGTGGGACAGGCTTTACATAGAGCTTTTATCACTGGTCACTGAATATGGAGAGTCCCATTGTATCACTGCGAGTAACTACACAACTGACCCACAGTTTGTTATTTACATTGAGGACAGGTATCAGCCACACCCTACACTGGAATGTAACACAAAACAAACTGCACAATAAGAGAAAAGTGAGTTTTAAAAGCAAAAAACAAAGGATGAAAAAGTGCCATTGCCCTCAGTGCCCCCGGGTTCACCTGCTTTTGCCCCTCTGTGACACGGCCCAGCCAAGGAAAGAGATACTTGGGTACATGTGTAAGTACAAGGGGCGGGGCTTGTTGTGTCTCTCACAGTCACAGTCTTTCAGGGGACATTCATTTCTTTTTTTTTTATTGACCAGAGTGTTGTATTTGCAGCAGTGCAGTAAAGCCTCTGGAGCATCACTGGATTCACTCATAGGGGATTCACTTATTAGACACGTGCAAGGGATTCTCTGGTATCTGCACCTCACAGCAGCTCTAGACACAGCTAATAATGTGACACACACACCAATGAGACTGTCCAGAGACAGACAGACAGTAACAAGACTGTAGAGACAGACACACACCAATGAGACTGTACAGAAAGAGAGAGACAGACAGCAATGAGACTGTATAAAGACAGAGAGACAGTAATGAGACTGTACAGAGACAGACAGACACCAATGAGACTGTACAGAAAGAGACAGACAGCAATGAGGCTGTATAGAGAGAGAGAGGTCACAGAGCAATGAGACTGTATAAAGACAGACAGTAATGAGACTGTACAGAGACAGACAGACAGTAATGAGACTGTACAGAGACAGACAGACAGTAATGAGACTGTACAGAGACAGACAGTAATGAGACTGTACAGAAAGAGACAGACAGCAATGAGACTGTATAAAGACATACAGTAATGAGACTGTCCAGAGACAGACAGACAGTAATGAGACTGTACAGAGACAGACAGACAGTAATGAGACTGTACAGAGACAGACAGACAGTAATGAGACTGTACAGAGACAGACAGTAATGAGACTGTACAGAAAGAGACAGACAGCAATGAGACTGTATAAAGACATACAGTAATGAGACTGTACAGAGACAGACAGACAGTAATGAGACTGTACAGAGACAGACAGACAGTAATGAGACTGTACAGAGACAGACAGACAGTAATGAGACTGTACAGAGACAGACAGACACCAATGAGACTGTACAGAAAGAGACAGACAGCAATGAGGCTGTATAGAGAGAGAGAGGTCACAGAGCAATGAGACTGTATAAAGACAGACAGTAATGAGACTGTACAGAGACAGACAGACAGTAATGAGACTGTACAGAGACAGACAGACAGTAATGAGACTGTACAGAGACAGACAGTAATGAGACTGTACAGAAAGAGACAGACAGCAATGAGACTGTATAAAGACATACAGTAATGAGACTGTCCAGAGACAGACAGACAGTAATGAGACTGTACAGAGACAGACAGACAGTAATGAGACTGTACAGAGACAGACAGTAATGAGACTGTACAGAAAGAGACAGACAGCAATGAGACTGTATAAAGACATACAGTAATGAGACTGTACAGAGACAGACAGACAGTAATGAGACTGTACAGAGACAGACAGTAATGAGACTGTACAGAAAGAGACAGACAGCAATGAGACTGTATAAAGACATACAGTAATGAGACTGTACAGAGACAGACAGACAGTAATGAGACTGTACAGAGACAGACAGACACCAATGAGACTGTACAGAAAGAGACAGACAGCAATGAGGCTGTATAGAGAGAGAGAGGTCACAGAGCAATGAGACTGTATAAAGACAGACAGTAATGAGACTGTACAGAAAGAGACAGACAGCAATGAGACTGTATAAAGACATACAGTAATGAGACTGTCCAGAGACAGACAGACAGACACACACCAATAAGACTGTACAGAAAGAGACAGACAGTAATGAGACTGTAGAGACAGCAATGAGACTGTCCAGAGAGAGAGACAGACAATAAAATAGACAAACATCAGTGGAATACACGGCCTTACAGCTCCACTAGGGTGGGGACAATATGGCGGTCAGTGTCACTAGGGAGCCGGTTGCTAAGAAGAAAAAGACGCCCAGCTGCCTCCACATCTCCCCTGAGTACCGCCCACTCCACTTGCCAGTGAGCCACGCCCCCTACGAGTCGCCGCACCCAAACCACGCCCTCCACATTCTCCTGCCGCTCAAACCAAACTGGGGGCCGGACCATTTTTTCTTGCCCGTGCGCCGCGCCCACCTTTTTCTCGAAACGTCACTCCCTTCGCGGGAACGCCCTGTCTCCAGTTCCGCATACGCCCCACCCCCTTCCCCCCACTTCCGCCTCTGCTCGGGATGTGGCGCTGGTGACGTCATTTCGACCGCGTTGGAAGCGCTGCCGGGGCCCTGCGTGACGTGGCAGAGGGAGACGGATAGAGGCGGCAGGTCACAGAGCTTTCTCAGACGCACAGCGCAGCCATGGGCCTCACCATCTCCTCGCTCTTCTCTCGGCTCTTCGGCAAGAAACAGATGCGGATTCTCATGGGTGAGGCGCTGGGCCTGCGGATAATAATAATAATAATATAATATAGATACAATGTAGCCTTTAGCACTAACCCTTCCCTCATATTCTCTGCGCTCGCACTAAATCTCCCGTCAGCCTCTGCTGTTTTACTGCTGCTCCTCAGTGGCCTCTCTGTGGGGCTGTCAGGGGATTTGGGGGGAGGTGTGTGAGGATTTGGGGGCAGGTTTGTGAGAGGATTTGGGGGTCTGTGATTTAGTTTGGGGGGAGGTGTGTGAGAGCATTTGGGGGGTGGTGTGAGAGGATTTGGGGGGAGGTGTGTGAGAGGATTTGGGGGGTGGTGTGAGAGGATTTGGGGTTTTGTGAGAGGATTTGGGGGGAGGTGTGTGAGAGGATTTGGGGGTCTGTGAGTTGATTTGGGGGGAGGTGTGTGAGGATTTGGGGGAGGTGTGTGAGAGGATTTGGGGGTCTGTGAGTTGATTTGGGGGGAGGTGTGTGAGGATTTGGGGGGAGGTGTGTGAGAGGATTTGGGGGTCTGTGAGTTGATTTGGGGGGAGGTGTGTGAGGATTTGGGGGAGGTGTGTGCCAGGGCTCAGGGGATTTGCCTGTGGCCCCCCAGTAGTTGCAGCCAGTGTTCCCTGGATAGTTAGGCCTCTGGGCAGTTCCATTGGGAGGGGGATTTATTCCCAGAGAAGCTGCTGGGGAAATAGGGGGACACTGGATTTCTATGACATTATATCCCCCCACCAGACCCTGTGTCCCTCTGTGTTGCCCCTGCGCAGCTCTGTGGGGAGAGATTACTTGCAGCTCATTGATACACTTTATACACCAACCTGGGCTCCCTTATTATTGGAGCAGTAAATGATTTGTGTGTAACTCCAGCAGTGTCTGTACTGCAGTATATTTGTGCGACACATTATTGTTACACACAATTGAGAGTTATTAGTCCTTGTCCTGGAAAACGTGAGATATTGGTGCTGCTCTGTCCCTGTTATGTACAACCACTGCCTGTTCTGCTGTATGAGTTGGAGAATTGTGTAAAATGAGTATTTGCTCCTTATTCTTTGCCTGTGTAGCACCAACTCATTGCATAACATTGTGCTGTGTGGGTAGATCGCTGACAGTTTATACACTAATCAACTGGGATGGACCCCTAATGATTTGGGGCTGATAAGCATATGCCTGTTGCCTGGAAATACATAATAGTAGTACAATTATAATGTGTGAATGTTGCACAGCAGTATGTACAGGAATAGTGGCAGGTCACGCACACAGGGAAAGGGCCCTGCTAATTGGGGGCTCATTAGCAAGTCCTTGAATGTGTGTAATATTCTATAATTATCCCTTGTAGCTATAGTTTATAATGCAATAAGGTACAGAGGAGGTCAGGCAGAGAGAGAGAGAAACGATTATTATTGGTTTAATAGTAACAGTGGTGTGTAATGTTAGTACGAGTTATATTCGTTTAATTAGGTAAGAGATGCCGCTGGGTGGAACATGTTCCATTGAGATAGTGACCAGGTTTTACCTTTATTGTCACATGACCGCGAGTCAGGAACCAGGAAGCAGCATCTGCTCGATGGAGGTGAATACCTTTACACGTGCCTTGTACCTGCACTCTCAATAGCTCCGCCTCTGCATAGCGACTGTTTATTTGTATTCATTCAACTGCTGTGTCCTATATAGTCATGAATGAATGGGTTGCACATTTTAGTGGTTCTTATTTGAGTGCTAATGGGTTTAACGAGTAGCTCACAAATGTGACACTTGTACAAACACAACAGGAGAGAGAAATCATGGCCTTTATACATTCCCAATTAACTTTATTGGTTCACAATGTTCTGACTGGGTTATTGCCTACAGATCCATACAGGGCTCCTTGTGCAATTCACAGTATAGCTGTGACTAGGGTTGCCACATTTTTTGGGGAAAAAAATACCGGCCTTCCTATATATTTATCTTTTTTCCCTTTTAATAACCTTGGGATCAGCCATAAAACAGTGGCCAGGTGGCAACCCTAGCTGTGACATAGGGAAGATTTCGTACTATGGAGAGACGAGGAGCTTTATACCAACACTCTGATACTGACCCCTGTCATAAAAGGTTGCAAAAGGGAATGTTACCCCCTAGAGTGGAGGTGGGATGGAATTGGGGTCATTGTATTTAGGCTATGCCATTGGAACCAGTGAACTGCTTGTGCACATTGGTGAGTTCACTATTGCTGTTTTCACCAATTATATAAATCAAGGTATGAGACCTGTTATTCAGAATACTCTGGACCTGGGGTTTTCTGGATAATGGATCTTTCCGTAATCTACTAGAAAATCATGTAAACATGAAATAAACCCAATAGGCTGGTTTTGCGCCCAATAAGAATAAATTATATCTTAGTTGGGATCAAATACAAGCTACTGTTTTATTATTACAGAGAAAAGGGAAATCACTTAAATTTTGGATTATTTGGATAAAAGGGAGTTCGAAGCTTTCTGGATAACGGGTTTCCGGATAATGGATCCCATACCTTTTTATATCCAATTTATTCACTTATTCTCATACAGGGCATCAAATTAATACCCACATTGTATTTGCAGTGGCAGAAGGGGCATTCTCCTTTGTAGTGGAATCCAAACCTGATTCTGGCCCGGATGAAGGCACAAAGCCAGTGCCAGGTTTTGGATTTCTTTGAGATACCGGGAATATAGCTGAATGTTCCTAGTTTACTTTTTCAGTGTAGAGAAGGGAGTTTACACCAATAAGGTGACACGTGTCTCTTGTGAGACACTTATGTAAACATACAATAGCTCCGTGTGGCAGTTTAACTTGGCACTTGCATCCTGCTCCCTGCTGCTTCCATTGCACTGGCTAAGCCCCGATGTGACCTTTAACCCTGAGCACATGACTTATGTGAATAAATAATTTTGCAGTCATTTGTAACAGATCCCACCTTAAATATTGGCAATTGAACTGCTAAGGGTCTCTCATTCAGAAGCCCCCCTTGTTCTTGTCCGTATGTAATGGTGGGGTATATGGACCCTCCACAGGGAGTCTGTATGTTATTCATATGATGAGTTCTTCTTCTGAAATGGAATTTCTCAGCAGATAAATGTGCTCCAGATTATGCTCCTTGTAAAATACAGATCTGTTTCATTGTAAGATTCTTACAGGGGGACATTGCATTAGCAGGGTGGGATTATCACTTATTTCAAGAGACCTGTTCTCTGCCCCCACCCATAGTGATACAAAATCTACAATACAACTTTATATTGTCTTCTCCTGTACAGGCATTCCCTGGGTTACATTAGAGTCTGTAGGTTTGTTCTTAAAGGAACAGTTCAGTGTGAAAATAAAAACTGGGTAAATAGACTGTGCAAAATAAATAATGTATCTAATATAGTTAAAATGTAATGTATAAAGGCTGGAGTGACTGTATGTGTAACATAACAGAACACTACTTCCTGCTTTTCAGCTCTCTAAAGGCCCACGAGCCTATAAAAGCTGCCAACAGACCGAGTCCGCAGCTTATTGGCCCGTGTGTTGGGCCCTCTGACGGGCTTCCCCGATCGATATAGATCGGGCATGGTAAAAATTCCAAAGTGATTTTGCAAACGATCCTTAGCATTCAGCTCAGATTCAAAAGCAACTGATATGATCCATGTGTCCCCCTCCTCAAGTCTCTGATTGGTTACTGCCTGGTAACCAATCAGTGGAAAGCAAGAGAGCTGAAAAGCAGGAAGTAGTATTCTGGCTATTATGTTACACATCCAGTCACTCCAGCCTTTATACATTACATTTTTGCTAACTATATTAGATACATTTTTTATCTTGCACAGTCTATTTATTTACACAGTTTTTATTTTTATACTGAACAATTCCTTTAAGTTGAATTTGAATGTCTAATCATTTACATTTACTTATTAAATGCAACTTAGACTGATGTTTGTCTTAACATAGTATTTTATTTCTGTGCTCTACAGTAGAGAACAAACGCCAGAGGGGATTGGGCAGGTGGTTTATGAAAGCTAAATGCTAAGATAAGTCAAGCAAGCCACAGTATTTTACTGTAATAGGCTCTGACTGTAAGTTTTAGGGATGCGCCAAATCCAGGATTCAGTCTTTTTTCAGCATGTTTTGGATTTGGCAGAATCCTTCTGAACATCTGAACCAAATCCGAATCCTAATTTGCATATGCAAATAAGGGGCAGGGAGCGAAATCATGTGACTTATTGTCACAAAACAAGGAAGAAAAAAAAATCTCCGCTTCCCATCCCTAATTTGCATATGCAAATTAGGATTTGGTTTGGTTTGCGGACTATTTTTTCGCAAAGGATTCGGGGTTCTGCAGAATCCAAAATAGTGCATTCGGTGCATCCCTAGTAAGTATGCGTTGTATGTAGTTGGGTGTGTGTAACTTGAGGACTCCCTTTATACAGTTGGTCCCTGTCTGGTTTCATTTAGTGCAGCATATAAAGGGGGGGGGGTTGCAGAGTGGGCATTGGTAGCTACCATTCTATCACCCTAGACTAAGTGGGTTCAGTAGTTTGTTTGATCAGATAAGCCCTATTTTGTATTAGTGTGTTTATATACACTTTTAACACTGCTTCTGTATTGGAAACAGACCTCCCCGTCCTTTCACAAAGAGCAGCAGTCTCTTAAAGGATAAGTAAACCTTTAAAACAAGTGAATGTAATATTGATGAGTGCTATTTTAAGCACTTTTGCAATGTACTTTCATTATTTATTTTCATTCCAATATATTAAGGGATACATGTTCTGTTAATGAATGAATTTTGTTACAACAGCGCCACCTGCTGTTCATTTTCTGACCACCAAGTAGTCATGGAAGTTGTCAGGAGAAAGAAAGAGCCTGCTCTAATATTCGTCTGCTTAGGAAAAAATGTGTGAAAGTTTTTTGTCTTCCTAAACAAGAACATCAGAGCAGCTTTTTTCTTTTTCCTGACCACTTCCTTGACTAATTGGTGGTCAGAAACTGACCAGCAGGTGCTGCTGGTCCCTTATTATATATTAAATAAATAAATAACGAATGAATGAATGAAAGCTGGCCATAGATGTTGGGATTTTTAAAAGATCCGATCCGACCCGATTTTCTCGGAACGATCGTACGAATTGACCATCAACTAAAAAGACCAGGAAAACAAAGGGGAGCTGCCTGCTTGGCCCTGCAAACATAGATAGATTGCACTGGGACCGACAAAGATTTTTTGACCTGGCCGATCAATTTCCTGTCAGCCGAAAAATTGTAAGATGTAGGATCGTTCGAATCCCATTATCCGCACGATAATTTCGAAGGATTGGTCAGACTTCTCTAAAATTGGTCGTTCGGCAAGAAGAATCGTGGCGTCTATGGGGAGCTTAAATGACAAAAGTGCTTAGAATAGCCCCTTCATCAATTTTACATTCACTTATTTTTAAGGTATACTCTTTTTTTTTTTTTTGGCTCAAAAACTTTATTTGAGATAATATATATACATGCATTACAGGGAACATAGGCAGTGTAAGCAAATGTTTACAGATCGTGCTTTGACACAGCGTTTATCAATGATTACAATTATACACAGTGATCTCGGTTTAAGATTATATTGCCAATTAGAGTAATTTATGATGTGTTCCACTTTTCCCATATTGCCCTGTAAGATTGTTCTCGTCCATTCTTAGTGTACAAAGCTTTTTCAATTTCTAGATAGTGTTTCTAGGATTTTGGTTAAGTATGACTCCAACTTCTTCCCGTTCCAGAGAATAAGGAGAAGGGTACCATTCTGTTGAGCACAGCGGTTACAAAGGGGAGAAATAAAGGATCCATTCTGTGCAGTCTGGGCTTGGTATAATAGGCTCTATAGATAAAATAAAGCTAAATGAGTCTGTATTTGTAGTTTAGGGATACTCTGGATGGGATCAAAAGTGCCTGAGACCATTGGTTTTCTGTGAGACCGGTTAAGTCCTGGTCCCACTTGACATACGACTCGCATAACCCTAGTTTTGACCATACGGGAGGCAGTGGTGCACTCTTTTCCTTAGTAGCTGGGCATTGGCACACAAGCTATGAGACGCGTATAATGGGCTGGAGTAGCACGGGAACGTCTGGGAGGTGCAGTATAGTGAAGTTTGAAATTAATAAGTTGCTTCGTACAGGGAATACCAACGCTGCCATAGTTTTATGGGATCTCTCTGTACAGACTATGAGCAAACTTAGGGACTGTTCCTGCTGAATTGTGCTTAGTACAGGGGAATACCTGTGCTGCCATAGTTTTATGGGATCTCTCTGTACAGACTATGAGCAAACTTAGGGGGCTGTTCCTGCTGAATTGTGCTTAGCACAGGGAATACCTATGCTGCCATAGTTTTATGGGATCTCTCTGTACAGACTATGAGCAAACTAAGGGGCTGTTCCTGCTGAATTGTGCTTAGTACAGGGAATACCTATGCTGCCATAATTTTATGGGATCTCTCTGTACAGACTATGAGCAAACTTAGGGGCTGTTACTGTTCACCAAACCTTTTGGTTATTCTAGACTAGGCCATACCCTGCTCATTTACTAACACTGGGCAAATGTGCCTTTGTGTAGTAACCAGTCTGATTGAACTGCTCTTCCTTCTGCTGAACAAAGCAAGTTTCTTTTTGGCTGAAATGGGTTGCTGTTCAAGTGTTTACTTAATGAGCCCAAATTCTTGAAAGAGAAGTATAACTAGACAGGAGGGCAGGCAGAGTCCAAACAGCCTAGTGCAATGGCAGCTAATCCAGTAACACACATTTATAGAATAATCCTGTATACCGAAAATGCCCTGTTTTATAGAATTGACTGCAGCTGACATTATCCTTTCTTGTGTTTTTCTCCACAGTTGGTTTGGATGCTGCCGGCAAGACGACCATTCTCTACAAATTAAAGTTAGGCGAAATTGTAACAACCATTCCCACCATTGGTAAGTGCCAATCAAATGGGGGTACACTGCATAGTAGTAAAGGAAAAAAGCAGATGTGGGGTTGCTGAACCTGTAAACTCATCTAAGTTGATACATTTGTTATGTTTGTCCCTGCTGAGCAGAATCTGAGTCTCATTAAAGGGAGCTGTTTGATACAATAGTTGCTAATATTCCAGAGATGCTGCTAAGAAATGTATCAACTAATTGGAGCAACTAAATGGAGCAAATTGTAACAGTTCAGATGCTCCTGGATCACTGAGCTGCCAGATTGAAATCACCAGAGACAGGAACATTGAAATTTAACGTTACATTTTGGGAAACCAGTAAACAAAAGATGGAAAGCTGTGTATGGTAAATAATCTGAAAACTGAAAAAAAAAAAGTGTTTGGAAGGTGAAAAACCCCTTTAAAGGAAAAGCAAAGGTCAAAATTAAGTAAGCTTTATCAGAAAGGTCTATATAAATACACCAGTAACCCCTCAAAGTAATGCTGCTCTGAGTTCTCTGTCAAAAGAAACAGCACATTTCTTTCCTTCTATTGTGTACTCATGGGCTTCTGTATCAGACTTCCTGTTTTCAGCTCAAACCTCCAGGGCTAGGGCTTGAGCATGCTCAGTTTACTCCTCTCTCCCTCCTCCCCTCTCTGCTGTAATCTGAGCCCAGAGCTATGAGTGAGCAGGGAGAGACTCAGCCAGGAAGTGGTGTCACATTAAGCTAATATGGCAACTGCTATCCTAACAGAGAGCTTTTTAGTCGGGAACGGTAAAGCATGCTACAAAAATAAATATAGCATTCTACCTTACACTATTGCAGCTGATCTATTGGCAATAAAATGCCTTCGTAGCTTTCCTTCTCCTTTAACTTAACTGTATCCTTTTCTCATCCAATTTTAGGTTTTAATGTGGAAACCGTTGAATACAAAAATATCTGCTTTACTGTGTGGGACGTGGGTGGCCAAGATAAAATCCGCCCCCTGTGGAGACATTATTTCCAGAATACACAGGTAGGTGTCCGCTCTACTATGTGTATACACTCAGCGCATAATAGATATTCTCTCTACGGGAAAAAAGCTAATGACTGGTTGCTATGGGTTACTGCCCAGGGGCAAAGTTGCCCAGTGTTTATAAATGAGCCCCAGTGTGTTGGAGACCTACAGCTGCTACTACTCAGATTTGCATTCATACTGACTTCTTTCTCCCCAGGGCCTCATATTTGTAGTAGATAGCAATGACAGAGAGAGAATTCAGGAAGCTGCAGAGGAATTACAGAAAATGGTAAGTGGATAAAAAAAGACATTCTAGCACAATTTTTAACCCCCTTTACACGTGCACAAACCCTCTCCCAGTGTTACCATGGAGTAATGCCTCGTTTGTGTTCTTAGAGGGCAATTGGCATGTTTATAAAGTGAGAAACAAATTCTCTTTGTTTTTGTGATGAAAGTTATTATATTTCTAATGAAACCTTAACTTCTGGGGCAAACAAATAGTTGGTTGCACTAAGGGAAGTTTGAGAGTCCGATGAATTGTTTCTCCTGAGTATTCGGATGATCCACATAACATAAGTGATTTGGATGCAGAGCACTAGCCATACTAAGAGGCCCATTTATCAAAGGTTAAATTTCTAATTCTTGTCAATTTTTTTTTTTTTACTCTCGAATGGGAGGTTATTTAAGAGAAAATTTGAACGTCTAAAACTCAAACTAATATTAGCGACTGAAAAACTCGAATCAAATTCAACTAAATTTAAATCAAGTTTTTTCTCCCAAAAAATACCTCGAATGTCAGGAATACAATTCGAGAATTTGAATTTAGTATCCAACCCTTAATAAATCCGCCCCTTAATGTCAGAAAGTATTTACCACGAAAAAATTAAATTTTTAAAGGCTGCAACAAAGTGTTTGCTAATGCTGCACCGTTGGATTTCTCAATCATTTACACCCAAAGAAACCTACATCTGTGCAATTCCCAGGGTTCTTGAATGATTGAATTTAATGATAATGCGGGATACTGGATCCCTTGTGTCAGAACTAGATCTGTACAGTAAATTATAACTGTTCCTTCTCAGCTTCAAGAAGATGAGCTTCGGGACGCAGTGCTCCTTGTGTTCGCCAACAAACAAGATCTGCCCAATGCAATGGCCATCAGTGAGATGACAGACAAGCTGACACTTCAGACTCTCCGCAACAGGACTGTAAGTATCTCCGTGCAACAAACAAACTCATAACTCGGCTGTTCCCCAAACTTTTTTTCTTGTGAGCCACATTTAAAAAAGAGTGGGGAGCAACACAAACATTCAAAAAGATCATGGGTGCCAAATAAGGACTGTGATTGGCTATTTGTTAGCCCCTATGGGTACTGGCAGCTACAGGAAACTCTGTTTGCAATGTCTGCAATATGCCTGTTTTTTATACAACCAAAACTTGCATCCAAGCCTGGAATTGAAAAATAATCACCTGCTTTGAGACCACAGGGGACAACATCCAAGGGGTTGGAGAGCAACATGTTGCTTAGGAGCCACTGGTTGGGATCACTGGTCTACGTTAACATTAGGGATGCACGAATCCACTATTTTGGATTCGGCCGAACCCTCGAAACCTTCACAAAAGATTCTGCTGAATACCGAACCAAAACCGAATTTACATATGCAAATTAGGGGTGGGAAGGGGAAAACATTTTTTACTTCCTTGTTTTGTGAAAAAAAAGTCACGCGATTTCCCTAACTCAACCCTTATTTGCATATGCAAATTTGGTTTGGCCGGGCAGAAGGATTTGGCCGAATCCTGCTGAAAAAGGCTGAATCCTGGATTCGGTGCATCCCTAGTTGACACACACACACACCGTAACACACAAACACACAAAGTAATACACACAGTAACACGCACAAAATATCTGTTGCTTACTTTGCTGCGGGACTTAAAGGAGAAACAAACCTGTACTAGAAAAAACCCCTACCCCCCTACCCTGCGTAGACCAACCTCCCTCCTCCCCCACAGCCTAACTGCCCCCCCCCGGGCGAATGCCCCTAATTGTTTACTTACCCCTCCGTTCAGATCTGGCCTTGGGAGTTCACATGCGACATCTTCTTTTTTTTTTTTGTCTTCGGAATCTGAGCGGAGTTTCGGTGCATGCGCATTTGGAGTAGACTTCCGGTCACAAACCAATGCGCCAAAAGTCACAAATTTCCGAAAAATCAGAAGCGCAGTTGTTTGTGACTGGAAACCCCGCTAGTACGGGGTTTGTTTCTCCTTTAAAGATAAAGTTTGATAGGAGGTGTACAAGGCATTAGCAACTTCTCATCTAAAAAAAGCAGTGACCTGATTTCATTGAGTATCCTGTGTAGCCTAGATAACTACTCATGGAAAATGTGATTTGTTTATAAATAAATCTCTCTACCCAACAAAAACTTAGGCATGCTGTTTCATAGGGTTGTGATACTTAAAGCGGAACTAAACCCCCCATAGTGCATTGCATTAGTGCAAAAAGTATCCCCAAATGTCAATCTCACTTCTTAATGCAGAGTAATTCAGCGGAGCTCCAGGGCACCATCTCCGTTTTTTTCGGAAAGGGACCACCGACACGGAGATATTTGGCGCATTCGTAGTTGGAGCTGGTCTGGTATTCACACTAACTGTGCATGTGCCAGAAAGCTGTAAATTGCCGGAGGGAAGGAAGAAGATCCAATGAAAACTGAAGATGGTGCCCTGAAGCTCCGCTGCACTACTCTGCATGAAGAAGTGAGATTGGAGGAATCAGAGATGAAGAACTATGGGGGGTAATAGATGGGGCTTTTCTCATTAGGAGGTTTAGCTCTCCTTTAAAGGACACCCCTTAAATAATGTAGGTCTCTATAAAAAAAATCACATAACAGCTCATGTAAAACCCTGCTTCATGTAAATAAACCATTTTCATAATAATATAGTTTTTTAGTAGTATGTGCCAGTGGGTAATCATAAATAGAAAATTGCCATTTTAAAAATAAGGACAGCCCCCTGAGATCGTATGATTTACTGTGCACACAAACAAACCAAACAAACTGTATTTGTTAGGTCACATGAGCCAATTAACAGACCGAGTTGTGTCTTTTGCTTCAACACTTCTTCCTGTTACAGTTAGAGTTGTAGTATTTCTGGTCAGGTGATCTCTTCCTGTTACAGTTAGAGCTGCAGTATTTCTGGTCAGGTGATCTCTTCCTGTTACAGTTAGAGCTGCAGTATTTCTGGTCAGGTGATCTCTTCCTGTTACAGTGAGAGCTGCAGTATTTCTGGTCAGGTGATCTCTGAGGCAACACACAGACCATCATGAAATGGTTCAAGGCAAGAGATGTAAATGGGCAATATTTACTTAAATATATATTCTAGTTTGATAAGATTCTTTAATATGCCACTTGATTTGATATAAACTATCTGTTGCTCAAGTATTCATTTTGAGGCTATAGTTTTCCTTTAAAGCGGGTGTTACTGTTCCTTTAAGTCTCTCTGCTTTCCAAAGACTCTGTGCATCACCCATTATGGAAAGCAGAGGTACTGGAATGGAGCAAGATGAGGGAGGGGATCCATTATACTGTATGGAAATGATTAGTCAGAGAGTATCCTGCTGTATTGTGTGTAGTACAGGGGAATATCCATGTCTCCATAGATTTATTGTCTTAACTGTATAAAATCTGTGTTATCCTGCAACCAATGGAAGTCGTTTTCCTTTGCCTTTCAGTGGTACGTACAAGCAACCTGCGCTACTCAGGGCACGGGCCTGTATGAAGGACTTGATTGGCTTTCCAACGAACTCTCCAAACGCTAAATGGACAGTCTCCAGCTAAGGACACAATGGATACAATCGCTGTAGGCTTGTAACATCCAATCTAGTTTTTTGCATCTCGGTTATTAAACGTTTAAAAGAAACTGGGACGGGAGACACACACTCTAATGTTTCAACATTTGTTGTCGGTTATTTGCAGAATTTTCTTGCCCAGTTGCCTCCAGGGCAATGTGGCTCGGCATAAAATAACCGATAAAAAATAAATCCCTCCCCTTGTGTGAAAGTGTATTCTGGTTTTACTTTCCCCTATTCCCAAAGCCTATACGCCTGGGCTTCATTATTGTGACGCTCTAGAACTCGACCCTGAGTTTTGAATACGCATGCCCTTTTCTTTTGTGCTCCGCTCCATGGCGCCCCCTGCTGAAACCATTTGCTTTATTCATTTTAAATGTCCCAGTCATTCCATAGTGATAAACTGTAGCATTCCATAAATATTTATTTTTCACCATATGCCAAAAAAAGTGATTTTTAGCCATTTTCACGGCAGCAAATGAATTGGAACACTAGAAGTTATATAGTTATTGCCCCATATCCTTTGTTTTAGCCATGTCCTGAGACTGAGCCCAGCCCGGGGCAATTCCTTGGCCAGTCGAGGGTCTCTGAGGTTCAACGAGCCGACTAAACTCCAGCAAAGGGTCACATGATCCTGTTACTCAGCAGATTTTTGTTCTTTAGAATCATTGCATGTCGCTTTGCCCTTGTGTTTTGCCCATTGTATCATAGTCCCACTGATGTTTTATTGTTTATTGCTGAGCAGATCTTCATGACGCAACTTTTTTTTTCCCACCCCTCAACCTGAACAATGGAAGTTTTCTTCATAACCCACTAGGAATTATTCCTAATAAAATTATTAAAAAAAAAAAGTTTGTCATTTGTAGGGCAGAAACACACACTCAGATTCGGGTAAATCTCTTCTTCTGGGCGACTAATCTCCCCGAATTTCCTTTTGAGATTTGTCAATGGGCGACTAATCCCCCTGAATCTGAGCGTGTCTCTGCCTGTAGAGTGTGAAATTGTGTAATGAAACAGCATAATAAGGGGGGTGGGGGGAGACAAGTGATATATAGGTATGGGATCTGTTATCTGGAAACCTGTTATCCAGAAAGCTCCGAATTACGTAATGGCCGTCTCTTATAGACCCCGTTATAATTAAATAATCCATTTTTTAAACATGATTTCCTTTTTCTGTGTAATAATAAAACAGTATCTTGTACTTGATCCCAACTAAGATATAATTAATCCTTATTGGAAGCAAAACCAGCCTATTGGGTTTATTTAATGTTTACATGACTTTCTAGTAGACTTAAGAGATGAAGATCCAAATTACAGAAAGATCTGTTATCCGGAAAACCCCGAGCATTCGGGATAACAGGTCCCATACCTGTATTAAAGTACTGACAAGGCCCCATCAGGAATATACACTACAGATTTGAGGGCTCCACTACAACATGCAGGGAAGGGGTTACATAAACCACAGTGATTTTCATACCTTGCACTATGTGAAATACACTGCGAGAGTTCAAGAAATCCAATTTTTAAAACAGAATTTTGTATAATGTAAATCTTCAGCTCACTATCCCTTCTGCAAGATCTCCCCTATCTCCACTGCAGTTCTAGCTGAGGCAGCCATCTTGGATTTCACTGGCTCCTCCTACCTATATCTTCCCAGCCAGCTGCAGCTCTGAAATCTCGCACATGCTCAGTTGAAATTCCTTGTTGCTTATCAACCCTTCTAAGCTATTTTCAAATCAGCCAAACCTGTGTGTTAGCTGCTGTACAGTAGTGCTGCCACCTGCTGGAAGTTACTGTGTGTCCTTCATTTGCATAATGACATCACCAGCAGGGGACAAGAGAGGGAAATCTCCTGATACTTCTAGTGGATGAGTTTACTAAAACAAGGCATTCTGGGTAGAATACTCAAGACAATGATACAATCTGAGCATGCTCCTGAAATTTGCATGTTATAGTCTCAGTATGGCCTCCCTCAGTGAAAGAACCCATTTGACAAAGTAAGGGATTTTTTTTAAAACCTGCATTTTTTTTCAAAAAACTATATATGTAGTTTGATTAAACGTGTTTTTGGTTGTACTGGTGAGATTAATGTGTTTGATTGTGGCTGTGATAGGTTCCCTGAGATGCATAAGTATTGAAGGTGCTGCTGCTCCAGTTTGAACTTCCACTTTATCTAACACGGCTGCATCTCAGTGTCTCATACAGACTAATGTGCGGCTGAGATTCACACACTGTTACCCAGTCCACCTTTATTTCTTTATGCCTCGTTTCTGGGAGGGAGGGGGGAGTTTGAGAAGGAGTGAAAGTCTTCATGAACAGGAGACGTACTTGTAAAAACTACGATGCTGACTGACTGCAGGGGGGGGCTGAGTCAGGGGAGAGAAGGAGCTTCTTACAGGCTACCTAGCTTTCCACTTTTCCAGATGGGAGGGGGAGGTGCAGAAGTACAGCAGCTTTGTGTGAAACCATATTTTAAGGGCTATTCCACACGGGGAGATAGCGACAAAGCGCCGCGACCGGCGCAGGCGACAGTTTTGTATGGGCGCCTATGTAAAAACGCCTGTGCTAACCACACGAGGCGATGCGCTTTTCAACAGTCGCCTGAAAATGCCTCGCCAGGCTTTTTCAGGCGACTGTTGAAAAGCGCATCGCCTCGTGTGGTTAGCACAGGCGTTTTTACATAGGCGCCCATACAAAACTGTCGCCTGCGCCGGTCGCGGCGACTGTCGCGGCGCTTTGTCGCCGCGACCGCAAACGCGTCGCTATCTCCCCGTGTGGACTAGCCCTAAAAGTTACATAAGTATGGAGGCTGGCTGCAGGGGGTGGGGAGGGTCTGACTCAGTAGAGGGTCACTCCAGCAGGGCATGAAAAACGGAGCCTTTGAAGCCATTTAGCAACGATGCTGGCTTCACACAGTTTATGAGTGACAGCACTGACAGCCAATGAGAGACAGGACAGAACTGTTATGCAGAGAAACGCAACCCGACCTCAGAGCTAGCCAGAGGCAGGTAGGAGAGAAGCAGCTGTGTATGGATTCACTAGAATGACATTTTAAAAACTGTACTTTTTTTTTAATGCATTATATTTAGACTTTTTAATAACTTTATGCAATGATTCTTTTTACCAATTTTTAATTTTGCGATAGATCCCCTTTAATGCCAATAGAGCAAATCAGTGAGGAAGAGCTTTTGTCCAGGCTGGGGGTTGTTCACTTTGGAGACAATGCGGCTAAAGGAGTAGTTCGCATACTATACTTTAAAATGTCCTATTCTGAACAACTTTTCAATTGGTCTTTTTTTTTTTTTTAAAGTGTTTGAATTACCCTACTCATCAGCCTTTAGACAGGGGTCACTGACCCCAACAGCCAAAAACATATTACTCTGTGAGGCTACAAATGTATTGTTACATGTTATTTATCTTTCTGTTCAGGCCTCTCACTGAAACTACTGACTGGTTGCTAGGGTAAAACTTGCCCGTGGCAACCAGATATCTACTGAAATTTCAGACAGGCTGCTGGTTAAAAAAAACAAAAAACAGACCAATTTTAAATATCACTGTCTACAATATACAAAAAGTGAGATTTTTAACGTATGGGATAGGACTGTAAAAAAAGGTTTTCATATTAATGGGGGGGGGGGGTGATTCCTCTCTCATGAATCTACTAATTAGTTGCTCAGCGTTGGCTCCATATTAATTAGACTTATAATTAGTTTCCTAGTGGATGTGCAGAGGGTACAATGTAGGGGGTTCAGTGTATATATTCACTAGGGATGCACCGAATCTACTATTTCGGATTCAACCAAACCACCGAATCCTTTGCGAAAGATTTGACCTAATACCGAACCCTAATTTGCATATACAAATAAGGGGTCAGAGGGTGGAAAATATTTTTTACTTTAAAGTCACGCAAGTTTCTTTCCCCGCCCCTTATTTGCATATACAAATTTGGATTCGGAACATCCCCAATACTCACAGGGGGCAGAACTGGGTTAGGGCCGGGCTGGTGTCGTATGAGCAGAAGTCAATACAGCACAAGTCTGAGCCACTGATACAGATCGGCCCCCGGAACTGGAGAAATAAAGAAGCTCTCATGCAGTTGGTCTTTGTTGATTGTGAGTTTGCCAGTGAGAATGACTGACAGTCTCATCCCCTGTGTATAACTAGTTAATACATTGTGGATCCGATGCTCCTGTTATTACAGCACCAGTGGGTCAGGACCAGCAGTCTCTTTCTATTCCATGTCCAGGAAACCTCAACAACCAATCACGTGTTGGCTTTTAAATGTGACCAGTATATATGTCCAAAGAGCACTTGCTGTAGGTGCATGGGGAGGATACAGGTATGGGACCTGTTATCCAGAATGCTCGGGACCTGGGGCTTTCCGGATAATGGATCTTTCTGTAATTTGGATCTTCATACCTTAAGTCTACTTCAAAATCATGTAAACTTGAAATAAACCCAATAGGCTGGTTTTACTTCCAATAAGGATTAATTATATCTCAGTTGGGATCAAGTACAAGCGACTGTTTTATTATTACACAGAAAAAGGAAATCGGTTTTTAAAATTTGAATTATTTGGTTATTATGGAGTCTACGGGAGACGGCCTTTCCGTAATTCTGAACTTTCAGGATAACGGGTTTCTGGATAACGGATCCTATACCTGTATAAGCTTCTACCTCAGGGTAGGACTACATGTTTTCGGCGCGATCCGACACACTGCGACGGAAATAAGGTAAGAGATAGAAATGTCGGACTTCATCCGACCTGGATCAACGCTGCGACTTCATCCGACATTTATCTCTTACCTTATTTCCGTCGCTGTTTGTCGGATCGCGCCGAAAACGTCCGTGCAGTCCTTCCCTTTTACTACATTTCTCCATATGTATTATAAACATCATCCAACCCTTTCCTGAAAAAAAGCCCATTTTGGTTCAAGTTCCCCTTGGAGGTCCAATGTTTGGTTTGTCCCTTAGCTCTTAAAGGGGTTGTTCACCTTTGAGTTAACTGTTAGTATGATGTAGAGAGCGATATTCTGAGACAATTTGCAATTGTTTTTATTTTTTATTATTTGAGGTTATTTAGCTTTTTATTCAGCAACTTTCCACTTTGCCATTTCTGCAATCTGGTTAATTAATTAATTAATTAAAAAGTAACAATAACAATAAATTTGTAGCCTTACAGAGTATTTGTTTTTTAGATGGGGTCAGTGACCCCCATTTGAAAGCTGGAAGGAGTCAGAAGAAGAAGGCAAATAATTCAAAAGCTATAAAATATAAATAATTTAGACCAATTGAAAAGTTGCTTACAATTGGTCATTTTAAAACATACGTAAAGGTGAACCACCCCTTTAACAAGGTTATAATACATTTTCACCCCAATCTCACCCTGCCATGTATAACCAGACTCACCCCAAATCTTACCGTACTTGCCATTGCTTCCCACTCCTCTAGGGGGCGCAAACCCAATTTCCCACCCCCCAAGTAAGATTCATTGATAAAGATGCGGTTATTATGGGATGGATTTATTCAGGGGTTCTGATATAACAAACAGGACTGGCTGCTGGTTTGGGGGGTCCATATAACAGCCTTGGTCTAATCCCCGTTCTACGTCCACTTTAAGTCACACACAAGCGCCATGTGATCTGACGGGTGCTCAATGCTCGGCAGAGCCCGATACTTGGTGACTTCCTGGTGAGTGGGAAGTGGAATGATCCGTTCCACCGCTAAACGGGCGGAGTCAATGAATATATAGTCCAGGCAGCCGTGGAACTCACCGATGTAGTTGGTGTACGCGGGTTCCCCACAAGCGCTGGTGAGTTTGAACGGGTGGGTAAGCGCCATGTTGCACCGTTCCTCCTCCCCATTGGACGTCCAGTCTTCATCATCCTCGCCCACAGCCCCGCCCTTGATAAAGCGGTGCAGCCCCGTGTCGGGCAGGCTGTTAAAATCTCCACAAAACACCACCGGGATCCCCCCGTACAGCTCATTGGCCACGTGCCCAAGATGCGCCAGAGCCACGGCCACTTGGAGGAGTCGAATGTTGCCTCCTGCGGGGGAATAAAATAAGAATGGGGGGCGGTTGGATAATAACGTGGAAATATCCCACAGGAGCCATAAGAACTGTCTATTAGGGCAGAGACACATGTGGATTCAGTTGCCTGGCAACAAATCGCTCTTCTTCGGGCGACTAATCTCCCCACAATGCCTTCCCGTTGGCTAGAATGTAAATCGCTGGCCCGATGGCACTTGGAGCGCTTTGTTTTCTGAAGTCGCCTGAATTTTCCTCGTGAGGCAACTTCGGAAAACAAAGCGCTCCAAGTGCCATCCTGACGGCGATTTAGATTCTGGCATTGCGGGGAGATTGGTCGCCCGAAGAAGAGGCAATTTGTCGCGACTAATCTCCACATGTCTCTGCCCTAAGATATTATATGGATTTCATCAATAGGGGGCGCAAGAGATAACCTCCCAAACCCTTTATCTACAGATCAGGTTGCCATAACGACTATACACGGCAGGTTGTGGGCTAAATGTCTAACAAGGTCCCCTCCCAGAATTCCCTGCTCTCTCCTGTAACAGGACCACTGGGGAGTCCGTCCCTATATAAAGTCATCAAACCAAATTGGGGTGGGGGAGGGTCTTGTGATGCAGGAAGTGGACAGTGACATCACAATTACTCACAGCAGGAAGCTCAGAGCACTTACCTTTCGGATGGAAATACAGGTGAGTATTGGCCACACAGATTCTTCTAGAAGGATCCTCTATAGACTCAAGGACCAGGACCTAAAAATACAGAATATTACACAAAATTGTTTAAATACTGACAGTGGGATCCATTATTCAGAAACCTGTTATCTAGAAAGCTCTGATGCACAGACAGACATGATGGGAACACAATCTGATTGGGCCAAAGGCACCCCAGGTTGTAGAGACCCCAGTGCATTTTGGGTAATTGCTCCTATTGTCCATGTAAATGTCCCGTTTAATCTGCTCATTGGCATCTGGGACAGCAGGGGGGTCAGTTAGTTTTGCCCCAGGAGTAGGAAACGTTTGTGTAACAAAACTAACCAACTGCAACTCCCAAGGTCACAGTCACAAGGAGAGCAGAGGATTTGCCCCCAGATTATGTTCATCGCCCTCTACAGGTTATTGTCCATAACTACAGCAGGTGGTGTTTGACTAGTCCAATACACGTGTCTATATAGGGGCCCATCATCCCTCTACAGGGGCCACTCAGGACTAGTGCATAAATGTGACCTGTTTGTGGGACTCTACAAACACCAGTTATTCTTCCTGCATGGACAGAAGGGCCCCTGCGCCCCCCACATCCCAGGATTCCCTTGAGGAGGGACAACTAAACCCCTGAGGCAGTCTCTAATCATTTACTTATTGGCCACAGACTCCAGGGGCCCAACCCAAACTGCCTATAACTGGCCTTATAATAACCTGGTCCCAGAACTGGGCTCAGGCTGCTCAATACTAGTGGCCCCTCTCTGTACTTCCTCTTTGGGGCCCACTTAAAGGGGATGTAAAGGCAAAACAATAAAATCCAATTTTTACAAGGGGTTGTTCACCTTCCAAACACATTTTTTCAATTCAGTTGTTTTTAGATTGTTCCCCAGAAATAAAAACGTGTTTCAATTACTTTCCATTATTTATTTTTTACTGTTTTTCCAAAATCTAAGCTTGAAGGATAAGTAAGCCTTTAAAATAAGTGAATGTAAAATTGATGGAAGGGCTATTCTTAGAAATTTTGCAATTTACATTCATTATTTATTTTGTTTTTATTCCAAGATATTAGGGGATACATGTACTGTTAATATGAATGAATTTTGTTACAACAGCACCACCTGCTGGTCAGTTTCCCACCAGTCTGACCAGCAAGTAGTCAAGGAAGTTGTCAGGAGAAAGAAAGAGGCTGATGTTCTTCTGCTTAGGAAAGATGTGAGAAAGGTTTCTAATTTTATTCCTAAGCAGAAGAACATCAGCCTCTTTCTTTCTCCTGACAACTTCCTTGACTACTTGCTGGTCAGACTGGTGGGAAACTGACCAGCAGGTGGTGCTGTTGTAACAAAATTCATTCATATTAACAGTACATGTATCCCCTAATATCTTGGAATAAAAACAAAATAAATAATGAATGTACATTGCAAAATTTCTTAGAATAGCCTCCTCATCAGCTTTCCATTAATTTATTTTAAAGGTTTACTTATCCTTTAAAGTTGAATGTCCCTGTCTCAGGTGTTTGAGTCTGGCAGCTCAGTAATTCAGGTGCAGACTCAATTTGCAACATTTAGTTGATACATTTCTCAGCAGCATCTCTGGAGTATTCGTACCTATTGTATCGATTCTAACAAAAATAATAAAACTTAAGAAATGTATCAAATAAATGTATCAATTTAGAACAGTTTACGGGGTCGGTGACCCCCCCTCCCAGACCTGCTTCAGAAGGTGAAAAATGACTTCACACTTTTCACACATAGAAAATAATTGGAAAAAGTCTTTATTTCTGCTGATCTAGCTGAAAATAAGTAGTTGTTTGAAGGTGAACTACCCCTTTAATGAAAAAGAAATCATCTCCAATATAGTTTAATTAAAAAAAGTGTACTGTTTTTATAAGAAACCTGACTGTATGCAGTGAAATTCTCCCTTCATTTACTGCTGTGGATAGGAATTGTCAGACGGTCCCTAACTGCTCTGCAGGGAAACAATCATACTTATGAACAGCAGGGGGAGCCCCCGCCTTACTTCCCAGCCATGCAGAACTCAAGCAGCTTTGTTTGTTTCCCTGTAGAGCAGTCAGCGACTGTGTAGAGATTTGTATTGGATTTTATTTTTGCCTTTACATCCCCTTTACTGTCTCCAACTCCAGCTGCAGGGACAAAGATCATGGAGCCAGATTTAAACAGATAAACTGGGATTCTATTTGGAGGATTATTTTGCTGCAGCCACTGGTTCTGCAGAGTTGGAGAAAGTTTATATTAAACAATGAAAAACTATAAAATCCACATTAGATTACATGACAACACAGGACCCAGTGCAGTCTGTATATTCTGATTATTAATCAGTCTTGTTGTATCGGCTTCTGGCAGATATTATTTGACTTGTGCTGTTTTGATCATTTATGACGGTCCCTAAGCAGCCCAGACCTCACTGAGCATGTGCACAGTCTTGGTCTTGCAAAGATGTATAACAAAGTTACAAGATGGTGACCCCCTGTGGCCAACTTTGAAAGCATAAATCATTTGTTTGATTAGACTTGTGGTGCAGTAAGTTCATGTTTATGTTTAGTATACAAAATACAGCATTTCTAGCCTTATTCTATATTAGACTCCCGGGTGTGAGCCAATCACCTGTAAGACTGACGATCTCTTCAGAAGCTTCTCTCGGGCCTCTCTGTAAAGCGACAGTCGCTCGCGCAGGTCGGAGAGTCGGGGGTCGCTCAGAAGCCCCTCGGACAGGGAGATGTCGTGTTGGCCCAACAGGCGGAAGCGGTCGCGGCTGTAGAAGGTGGCGAGTCCCTCGTGTTGTCGCTGCTTCTCCAGGTAACGACCCTCCATCCCCAGCTCCTCCAGCACCGGCCCCAGCGCCCCCTTAAACACGTCCCTCTCCGCCTCCTGCAGACACAGCACATCGGCCCGGTACCCGCTCAGTTCCCTCCGCAGCAGGTTGTGTCGGTATTGGGCTCCCAGGGCCCGGGCGGGGCAGTAGGGGTAGAGAACATCCCGGGAGAGCTCGGTCCGCGCATAGACATCGGCCAGAATGTTGTAGGACACTGTCCGGAATGTCCCCGCCCCCGCACGTGACTCAGTCTGACGTAAGCGCGCGTCACACAGGTAATGTCCCGGCCCCGCCTCCACCAGACCCTCCACTTCCGCCTCCACCGCGAGGCCCCAACGTTCTCCGTCTCCCGGCACCGCCCGCACCTTCAGGCCGTGACCCAGTTCCGCCTCCCCCGGAGTGAACACCCGCCCGGTACCGACCTGCTCCCAGTCCCGCTCCTTCCGCCTCGACCACTCGAACCGGGACGTGTCCGGCCGGCCGAACTCCAAGCGCAGCCGGGGACAGAGCGGGGCACCAACCAGAACCACCCGGGGAAGCTCCAGCTCCAAAACTGCCGGGGGATTCCGCTCCACCAGGTACCGGGCCGAACCCACACTCAGCACCGAGCCCTCCCGCCAGGCTGATCCATTGGGCTCCTCCTCCGGCACCTCCCGCCCCTCATAACTGAGACACACGGGGACCCGCTCCTCCTGCGCCTCCTTCCGGCCTCTCTTGCCTTTGCCCTGACCTTTGGCTGCAGAGGCGGCGAGACGCGCTAATGCCCGGCCCAGGGGCTCCTTCTGCTCCCGCTGCAGGTTCCGCCGGCTCCCACCGACCTCCAGGGAGATGCTCAGCTTCGGCTCCTCGGGGACAGCTCGTACCACTGCCCGATTTATAGCGGCCTCCTGTCCCCCGCTCCCACCTGCAGCTTCCCCCATAGCCCGAACCAGTAGCTTCCCCAGCAGCGCCCGGACTCGTGTCCCCATCTGAGCCCCGCCTCCTGTTCCTGTCACGCAGCACGTGTCCGGCGTTTTTGTCACGTGACTTTAACCCGGGACTTCTGGGTACTGTAGTTTAACTGCTGCTTCCTGAGTCACGTGACTCATTTACACAAGGGGGGTCCCTGCGGACTGTAGTACAACTGCTGCCGCCTCTGTCACGTGACTCATTACACAACCGGGGCCGCTGGGGATTGCAGTCCAACTGCTTCCGCCTGTGTCTCACGCCACGGGGATGAATGGGAAACTGCGAGGAAGGGGAGGGGCTTGTTGCCTTGGATACTCACTAGAACTACATGTGATTGAATTCTCTGCTGTTCTCTTGTATGTATGTATTTATTTGTATAGAGCTCCTTGAGGGCAAAGCACTGTACAACAAAACAATGAATTAGTAACAAACAAGGGGTCATTGGAATAAAGAGTAACAATAAGTGCATTATTAGAAATACTATTCACACAAATATAAAATATAATTACAATACAGATTAAGTGCTCAGTGTCAAGGAAACAAAAGGCTAGAGGACCCTGCCCCATAGAGCTTACAGTCTAAATGGGAGGGTAACATACAGACACAATTCAGAGGGGTATTAAGGTGCTGTGAGTTACAGTTTGTTACACTGTTATATAAGTGTCAGTTCAGCTGTTATACAGGTGCTCCCAGAGGGACTCTTTGAGTTTTGTTATAAAAACATTGAGGGAGGATTCACTGACCTTCCTATATATTTATCTTTATTCCCTATTAATAACATTGGGATCACTGACCTTCCTATATATTTATCATTATTCCCTATTAATAACATTGGGATCCCTGACCTTCCTATATATTTATCTTTATTCCCTATTAATAACCTTGTGATCACTGACCTTCCTATATATTTATCTTTATTCCCTATTAATAACATTGGGATCACTGACCTTCCTATATATTTATATTTATTCCCTATTAATAACATTGGGATCACTGGCCTTCCTATATATTTATCTTTATTCCCTATTAATAACATTGGGATCACTGACCTTCCTATATATTTATCTTTATTCCCTATTAATAACATTGGGATCACTGACCTGCCTATATATTTATCTTTATTCCCTATTAATAACATTGGGATCACTGACCTTCCTATATATTTATCTTTATTCCCTATTAATAACCTTGTGATCACTGACCTTCCTATATATTTATATTTATTCCCTATTAATAACATTGGGATCACTGACCTTCCTATATATTTATATTTATTCCCTATTAATAACATTGGGATCACTGACCTGCCTATATATTTATCTTTATTCCCTATTAATAACATTGGGATCACTGACCTTCCTATATATTTATCTTTATTCCCTATTAATAACATTGGGATCACTGGCCTTCCTATATATTTATCTTTATTCCCTATAAATAACATTGGGATCACTGGCCTTCCTATATATTTATCTTTATTCCCTATTAATAACATTGGGATCAACCATCATTTTTACCGTCCAGGCCAGTGAAATACCAGCTATGAGGCAACCCTACTGGAGCTCCAATCTCGTCAGTCCAATACTGGAGGTGACAGTTGTCACAGCCCCGGTTGATTTCAAGTTTAAAGGAGAACTAAACCCCCCGCAATGTTATGTCCCCATTGGCCCCCTCTCTGTGCCCCCCCCTGCACAGTGTTACCCCAGAATAGTGTCCCTTGTACAAATAGTGACTAGACATGCAGAATGAGTGCAGCGGAGCTCACGGACGCCATCTTTTTCTTTTCAGTAACTTTGTGAAGTGATCGGCGTAATGGCACATGCACAGTTAGAGAAATTTTCCGGTTCACGACAATTGCACATTCGCTGAAAGAGACGGAAATTGCTGAAGGGGAAGAAGACACGGCTTAAAGAGTCTGCCTTGATGTGGTCACAGGCTTCATAATCCTTTGGCCTAAATTGCTTTAAATGTTTTAGCCCTCGGGTCTGTGTGACCTTTATTACTGTGGTGTGAGTGGGGCACAGGGGTGGGATGGGTGGGTGGGTGGCATATTGGGGGTGGGCAGGTGTCTGGGAAAATGTCATCATAGTGTGCCATGTTATTTCTTATAGCAGCCCTATTGCCAACCTTAATCCAGGTGTCCCCAGGAGGGCTATGGCTGATGGCTGTGTAATAGTTGAGTGCAGTGTAGGAGGGAGAGGCAGGTGAGGGTAGTTAGAAGAGCGGACAGAGGCTCCAATGAGGAGACCAGTTAGGTTAGTACCATGTGGTGCCAATGCCAACAGTATAAGGATTCCAGTGGTCAGGAGATTCCAGGAGTAAAACCAACTGTGAGCCTCACCTGCTGCCGGCCAGTCACCAAGGTAGGAGCCAAACAGGACTGGGACAAGAAAAGGGCCTGTGTGGCCCAAACATGTCGTGTGGTAACACAATAATAAGCTGAATTGCAGTTAAGCTGCCGTTGTGAGTGATTCCCAACCTCAGGGTCGGACTGGGGGGAACGGGGCCCACCGGGACTGCTGCCAAGGGTCCCCCTCCGGCCACCTGTCCCCCACTGTAACACGCCCGCTCAGCATGCGCAACAGCGTCGCTTGGAGCGCAGGCGGCGCTGCATAGCACCGGGAATTTTTTTTTTTCAAATTTAATTTAAATTTAAAGAGGTGTTCTGGCCCGGCGGGGGCCCATGAGGGTCGGGGCCCACCAGGTATTTTCCCGGTGTCCCGCCGGGCCAGTCCGACACTGCCCAACCTCCACATTATATTGAACTTACACAGGATGTCAGAGCATCCCGGGAACCACCACAAGAACTAAGAGTTAAAACGTCCGCTAATTAGTCAACTTCCATATAATATTTATTCTTGACAGGGATAGGACTGATGGTGGCTGAGAATGAAAGTTTCTGCACATTTTCCAAGTCTGAATTCTCAGCTCCTTCAGATCAGTCGCCTTTCTGTTTTCCATCAGTAGAGATTTCCTAGCCCCGCCTACTCTGTACCGCGTTGGTGCATTTTCCTGTCTGTAAACTGTGCTCTGATTGGACAAGCTGCAAACCCACATATATCCAATCAGAGTGGAACTATCTCTTCAGCATCGGGTCTCAAGGCGGGACCTTAACTTTCCTTCGCCAATTAAAGAACCATCATTGTCAACAAGGAGTAGGTTTTATATTTTATTTATTTTTGTTTTAGGTGTCAGATTTGCTTAGCCTCCCCTAGTCTTAATGAAAATCCATCTATGCCGATGGCACAACCTGTGGGAGCTGCTCTTGCCATGAAGCAAAATAAGGGGGATTATATTAAAATCTCCATATTGGTGTAAATCCTCCTCTTTCTCCTCCTTCGGCCTCCTCAATGCTCTGTGTTAGTCCCAGGTCCAGTAACACTCGATTTTGGTCCAGGGCTTGGGTTTAAACGTAGTTCCTGCGGTTTCTTTGAGGCACTGGAACCCTGGGCATCTTCTGGCCGGATCTCTTTTGTTTTGGGGACACGGAGGGGTTAACCCTTCCTCCACCAGTAAAGCAAAGAGGACCCAGGGGACAAGTCACATGTAACACAGGTTCTACAAGGAGATGTTGGGAGTTGAGATCAGTTTGGGTTCATCTAAAGGTTTACCATCTGGGGTGATTTAGCTCTTAGCTGCCCAAAAACCTGTTGCAATAATAATAATAATCATATCAATGTGAATATGGAATGTACCACATCTGGAGATTAGAGGATATTTATCAATTTAGACTTTGTTCTTAGGGCAATGACACACGGGGAATTTTGTCACCAGCGTTAAAAAATCACTACATAAAATTACATAAATTACATAAAAGAAGTCAGCTCTGCTCTTGTAGTGATTACAAGGTTAGTGAACTAGGGCGATGTGATGTAAATAGTTTTGTCTTGTATTTTCTGTTGACTTTGATTTACTACCAGTTAGCGCTGTGCTTCTAAAATGCTTTGTAATAAGTCTGTATCTAACTCCCGATCACCAGTAGAAAGTCTTTCAAATGAAATGTGTTACTAACCCTAGAATAACACTAGATGGCTCTGTGCTGTAAACTATTTAAAACCAATATTTAGGGCATTGTGTTAGGCTTGATGAAGAACTGCCTGTGCTGGAAGCCTTTCCTTTACCCTGACTTTTTCCTATTTAGCTTTTTATCAGAAACCACTTAATTAGAACCAAATGGGTACTTAAAAATAAACTTAGACCATGAATACAACACAATGAAAGTTGGCTCTTTTGGGCCAGTCAGTGGAGCAAAACCCGGGCAACTTCAGGTCTGAGCTTGGCTTAGAAGAAGAGCTTTTAGGTAGAGAGAATGTACAGTGTGGTCGATTTCCCATAGAAACCTCAGTTTATAGCAATATAGGTGATATTTACACATATTTGTCATATCAGGCATTTCCAGGCCATCAAATATGTGTCATTCTGTATGTCACCATTATTGATTGTCAGCCTAGGCTTCCATGGAAATTTAGCAAATAAGCACTCACCCCAAATCTCCCCCTTCAGACTGGGCCCCCTTAGCTCATAACAAGGTTACAGATATATAGAAACATGGGGGTGTCACCCTGCTATAGTTCCGGGGGTACACAGGGTACAAATAAGCACTCACCCCAAATCTCCCTCTAACTGACCTTCAGACTGGGCCCCCTTAGCTCATAACAAGGTTACAGATATATAGAAACATTGGGGTGTCACCCTGCTATAGTTCCAGGGGTACCCAGGGTACAAATAAACACTCACCCCAAATCTCCCCCTAACTGACCTTCAGACTGGGCCCCCTTAGCTCATAACAAGGTTACAGATATATAGAAACATGGGGGTGTCACCCTGCTATAGTTCCGGGGGTACACAGGGTACAAATAAGCACTCACCCCAAATCTCCCTCTAACTGACCTTCAGACTGGGCCCCCTTAGCTCATAACAAGGTTACAGATATATAGAAACATTGGGGTGTCACCCTGCTATAGTTCCAGGGGTACCCAGGGTACAAATAAACACTCACCCCAAATCTCCCCCTAACTGACCTTCAGACTGGGCCCCCTTAGCTCATAACAAGGTTACAGATATATAGAAACATTGGGGTAACAGTCACCCTGCTATAGTTCCAGGGGTACCCAGGGTACAAATAAGCACTCACCCCAAATCTCCCCCTAACTGACCTTCAGACTGGGCCCCCTTAGCTCATAACAAGGTTACAGATATATAGAAACATTGGGGTAACAGTCACCCTGCTATAGTTCCAGGGGTACCCAGGGTACAAATAAGCACTCACCCCAAATCTCCCCCTAACTGACCTTCAGACTGGGTCCCCTTAGCTCATAACAAGGTTACAGATATATAGAAACATTGGGGTGTCATCCTGCTATAGTTTCAGGGGTACCCAGGGTACAAATAAACACTTACCCAAAATCTCCCCCTAACTGACCTTCAGACTGGGCCCCCTTAGCTCATAACAAGGTTACAGATATATAGAAACATTGGGGTAACAGTCACCCTGCTATAGTTCCAGGGGTACCCAGGGTACAAATAAGTACTCACCCCAAATCTCCCCCTAACTGACCTTCAGACTGGGCCCCCTTAGCTCATAACAAGGTTACAGATATATAGAAACATTGGGGTAACAGTCACCCTGCTATAGTTCCAGGGGTACCCAGGGTACAAATAAGTACTCACCCCAAATCTCCCCCTAACTGACCTTCAGACTGGGTCCCCTTAGCTCATAACAAGGTTACATATATATAGAAACATTGGGGTAACAGTCACACTGCTATAGTTCCAGGGGTACCCAGGGTACAAATAAACACTCACCCCAAATCTCCCCCTAACTGACCTTCAGACTGGGCCCCCTTAGCTCATAACAAGGTTACAGATATATAGAAACATTGGGGTGTCATCCTGCTATAGTTTCAGGGGTACCCAGGGTACAAATAAACACTTACCCAAAATCTCCCCCTAACTGACCTTCAGACTGGGCCCCCTTAGCTCATAACAAGGTTACAGATATATAGAAACATTGGGGTAACAGTCACCCTGCTATAGTTCCAGGGGTACCCAGGGTACAAATAAGTACTCACCCCAAATCTCCCCCTAACTGACCTTCAGACTGGGCCCCCTTAGCTCATAACAAGGTTACAGATATATAGAAACATTGGGGTGTCACCCTGCTATAGTTCCAGGGGTACCCAGGGTACAAATAAGCACTCACCCCAAATCTCCCCCTAACTGACCTTCAGACTGGGTCCCCTTAGCTCATAACAAGGTTACATATATATAGAAACATTGGGGTAACAGTCACACTGCTATAGTTCCAGGGGTACCCAGGGTACAAATAAACACTCACCCCAAATCTCCCCCTAACTGACCTTCAGACTGGGCCCCCTTAGCTCATAACAAGGTTACAGATATATAGAAACATTGGGGTGTCATCCTGCTATAGTTTCAGGGGTACCCAGGGTACAAATAAACACTTACCCAAAATCTCCCCCTAACTGACCTTCAGACTGGGCCCCCTTAGCTCATAACAAGGTTACAGATATATAGAAACATTGGGGTAACAGTCACCCTGCTATAGTTCCAGGGGTACCCAGGGTACAAATAAACACTCACCCCAAATCTCCCCCTAACTGACCTTCAGACTGGGCCCCCTTAGCTCATAACAAGGTTACAGATATATAGAAACATTGAGGTGTCATCCTGCTATAGTTCCAGGGGTACACAGGGTATTCACTCCAAATCTTACCCCAAGGGTAAATACCTTGGGTACTGTAATGGCCACTTACTTATTCCCTGTGGGAAGGACTTGAAAGAAAGTTCAGGTACAAAGAAGTTCTCTCAGCACACAATTGTGTATTATTATTAAAGGACAAGTTATCACATTGGATTCATTTCCTTCACCCAAACAAACAAATATCGTGTAATTCAGAACATCACAGTGTGAGCGAATGGTGCGCGTCCCTAGCAGATACATAAGCAGTAATACTAGGGCTGTGATTGGGGCGAGACCTGCACGGGGAGAGGTCCGATCCATGAGGCTCATCTAGTGGTGCCCTCTGGTGGTGTTGGAGGCAATAACATCTCCTAGAGAATGAACCAGAGATTATAATGAAATAAACACGTTCCAGATTCAAATGTTCTCTTATTCATCACCTCATTCTGCTTTTATATTCACAATGTTTATCCCTTGCATTCTCTTCAGCTGATGATGATATTTTCTTATTTTTACCCTTTTCCATGCCATTATCCCTACATCCCAGAGTGATTAGATTCCTGCTCTTACATTACAAGGGGTCAGAGTCAACAGAGGATTGGGGTCAGACATGGTGGCAGTTATTGCCCTTACCTGGGGTACCATGGAGGAGTCAGAGGCGGACGAGTCTGCATTTTTATCAGATCTTGCCTAATGTTGAATTTAAAGAACAGGAAGAAGAGAAACATGAAATAGTAACATATAATTAAATGGGTCACAGTGGGGTGCAATCAGTTTCATGCAGTCACATTATAACCCCCAATATAATCTCACTTAAAGGGTCAGTTCACCTTTAAATTAACTTTTAGTATTATATGGACTGATATCCTGAGACGATTTGCAACTTTCATTGTTTTATTATTTTTTTCTATTTAGCCTTCCAGTTTGGAATTTCGGCAGTTATCTGGCAACCTAACAACCGGGCAGTGATTAGAACGAGAAACTGAAATCACAATAGGAAAGGCCTGAACAGAAAGACAAGTAATAAAATGTATCAATAATAATAATAAAATTATAGCTTCATAGTAGGGATGCACCGAATCCAGGATTTGGTTCGGGATTCGGCCAGGATTCGGCCTTTTTCAGCAGGATTCGGATTCGGCCGAATCCTTCTGCCTGGTCGAACCGAATCCTAATTTGCATATGTAAATTAGGGGCAGGGAGGGAAATCATGTGACTTTTTGTCACAAAACAAGGAAGTAAAAAATGTTTTCCCCTTCCACCCCTAATTTGCATATGCAAATTAGGATTCGGTTCGGTATTCGGCCGAATCTTTTGCAAAGGGTTCGGGGGTTCGGCCGAATCCAAAAAAGTGGATTCGGTGCATCCCTACTTCATAGTCCAATAGTTATTTGTGACCCCCTTAGGAAAGCTGGGAAGAATTAGAAAAGAAAGGCAAATAATTAAAAAACTGTAAACAATATAAAAAAAGAAGACCAAAACAAAAGAGAATAGGCCATTATATAATACGGTAAAAGTGAATGTAAGTATTAACTACCCCTTTAAATAGTCCCATGTTATGTTTCAATACATGACATCAGTCATGTAGTTTAATGTTGTAGGGTTCTCAGGTAGTAGGAATGTAGGGTTGGTGGGTTGTCAGGTTGTTGGGTTGAAGTGTTGTAGGGTTGAAGGGTTGTTGGGTTGGTGGATTGTAGGGTTGCAAGGTTGTTGGGTTGTCAGGTTGTTGGGTTGTCAGGTTGAAGAGTTGGTGGGTTGTAGAGTTGTCAGGTTGTTGGGTTGAAGGGTTGTCGGTTATAGGGTTGTCAGTTTGTTGGGTCGTTGGGTTGTAGGGTTGGTGGGTTGTCAGGTTGTTGGGTTGGTGGGTTGTCTGATTGTAGGGTTGTAGGGTAGCCAAGTTTCCTCATTTAATGTCCCAGGTCATTTAGTCTCAGGCATCTCCAGGTAAATGTAAATAAACACTAGAGAATATGAGAATATTATATATTTACAGCTCATCCAGAGGATGAGAATGAGAAGATAAGAGGACAAACCTACCCTCAAATTTCTCTCTTCGACACCTTCGCTGTCCTCTTCGCTGTTACATCTCCCCACGGTACAGGGAGCGTCGTCACCATTCCCCTTCCGGGCAACTTCCAGCAAATCGGAAATGTCTGGATTTCTAACATGCGCTGACAGAGAAACAAGGGGGTTCAGAAACAGCCGCCAGCTGAGAATATTAATAGCAAATATATCTGTTCCTTGTGTATTATCAGAGAAATTAAAGTACAATCTCGGATATAACGTCTGTCAGACTCAAATGATAAAGGGTAAGGTGTCGCTGTTTCAGGCTCGAACAATAAGTGCAACATTCTTAAAGTTTCTAAAGTTTTTTTTTTTTTATAAATATAAATGCTATTAAAAGTAGTCTCTCCAGTTGTTTATATTATTTGTACTGCTGGCTCTGACTCCTGAAACAATGTAGGAGAAGCTCTCTGTTATACAGACTTGGAGAACTGACGTCTGCTACATTGATTCAAGA
Source organism: Xenopus laevis (assembly GCF_017654675.1). Taxonomy (NCBI): domain Eukaryota; kingdom Metazoa; phylum Chordata; class Amphibia; order Anura; family Pipidae; genus Xenopus; species Xenopus laevis. The sequence continues at coordinate 127,345,332 of NC_054378.1, read as the reverse complement.
GTCAGAACCGAGACAAACAATAATAATTATATTTAGACATAACCATGAACCCAGTGAGAATGAGGAATGAATGGATATTGGGAAGTTGTATCAGGAGTCAGAAGCAGCAGTGCAGAGAAAGGGACAGAAACAATGACAGTTACACAGAACTATAAACCCAGTGAGAATGAGGAATGAATGGATATTGGGAAGTTGTATCAGGAGTCAGAGGCAGCAGTGCAGAGAAGAGAAAGGGACAGACACAATGACAGTTACACAGAACTATAAACCCAGTGAGAATGAGGAATGAATGGATATTGGGAAGTTGTATCAGGAGTCAGAAGCAGCAGTGCAGAGAAGAGAAAGGGACAGACACAATGACAGTTACACAGAACTATAAACCCAGTGAGAATGAGGAATGAATGGATATTGGGAAGTTGTATCAGGAGTCAGAAGCAGCAGTTCAGAGAAGAGAAAGGGACAGACACAATGACAGTTACACAGAACTATAAACCCAGTGAGAATGAGGAATGAATGGATATTGGGAAGTTGTATCAGGAGTCAGAGGCAGCAGTGCAGAGAAGAGAAAGGGACAGACACAATGACAGTTACACAGAACTATAAACCCAGTGAGAATGAGGAATGAATGATATTGGGAAGTTGTATCAGGAGTCAGAAGCAGCAGTGCAGAGAAGAGAAAGGGACAGACACAATGACAGTTACACTGAACTATAAACCCAGTGAGAATGAGGAATGAATGGATATTGGGAAGTTATATCAGGAGTCAGAGGCAGCAGTGCAGAGAAAGGGACAGACACAATGACAGTTACACAGAACTATAAACCCAGTGAGAATGAGGAATGAATGGATATTGGGAAGTTGTATCAGGAGTCAGAAGCAGCAGTGCAGAGAAGAGAAAGGGACAGACACAATGACAGTTACACAGAACTATAAACCCAGTGAGAATGAGGAATGAATGGATATTGGGAAGTTGTATCAGGAGTCAGAAGCAGCAGTGCAGAGAAGAGAAAGGGACAGACACAATGACAGTTACACAGAACTATAAACCCAGTGAGAATGAGGAATGAATGGATATTGGGAAGTTGTATCAGGAGTCAGAAGCAGCAGTTCAGAGAAGAGAAAGGGACAGACACAATGACAGTTACACAGAACTATAAACCCAGTGAGAATGAGGAATGAATGGATATTGGGAAGTTGTATCAGGAGTCAGAGGCAGCAGTGCAGAGAAGAGAAAGGGACAGACACAATGACAGTTACACAGAACTATAAACCCAGTGAGAATGAGGAATGAATGGATATTGGGAAGTTGTATCAGGAGTCAGAAGCAGCAGTGCAGAGAAGAGAAAGGGACAGACACAATGACAGTTACACAGAACTATAAACCCAGTGAGAATGAGGAATGAATGGATATTGGGAAGTTGTATCAGGAGTCAGAGGCAGCAGTGCAGAGAAAGGGACAGACACAATGACAGTTAAACAGAACTATAAACCCAGTGAGAATGAGGAATGAATGGATATTGGGAAGTTGTATCAGGAGTCAGAAGCAGCAGTGCAGAGAAAGGGACAGACACAATGACAGTTACACAGAACTATAAACCCAGTGAGAATGAGGAATGAATGGATATTGGGAAGTTGTATCAGGAGTCAGAGGCAGCAGTGCAGAGAAAGGGACAGACACAATGACAGTTACACAGAACTATAAACCCAGTGAGAATGAGGAATGAATGGATATTGGGAAGTTGTATCAGGAGTCAGAGGCAGCAGTGCAGAGAAAGGGACAGACACAATGACAGTTACACAGAACTATAAACCCAGTGAGAATGAGGAATGAATGGATATTGGGAAGTTGTATCAGGAGTCAGAAGCAGCAGTGCAGAGAAAGGGACAGACACAATGACAGTTACACAGAACTATAAACCCAGTGAGAATGAGGAATGAATGGATATTGGGAAGTTGTATCAGGAGTCAGAGGCAGCAGTGCAGAGAAAGGGACAGACACAATGACAGTTACACAGAACTATAAACCCAGTGAGAATGAGGAATGAATGGATATTGGGAAGTTGTATCAGGAGTCAGAGGCAGCAGTGCAGAGAAAGGGACAGACACAATGACAGTTACACAGAACTATAAACCCAGTGAGAATGAGGAATGAATGGATATTGGGAAGTTGTATCAGGAGTCAGAAGCAGCAGTGCAGAGAAGAGAAAGGGACAGACACAATGACAGTTACACAGAACTATAAACCCAGTGAGAATGAGGAATGAATGGATATTGGGAAGTTGTATCAGGAGTCAGAGGCAGCAGTGCAGAGAAGAGAATATATATTTAGAATGGATATTGGGAAGTTCATTAGAATAATATTTTCTTTCATTAGACAAATAATTAGTTGGTGGGTGTTACCGGTGCTGATGAGCTGGAGGAACAGCAGGGAGCACAAGGTGACAGTCCAGATGAGCTTCATGTCTGACTTTGGCTTCTCTTGTGTCTCTGGCTCTTATATAAACACAATTCTGCAGGACAAGTTGATCTCCGGCTGGGCGGCATCCAGTGCTGATACTTCATTTGGACCCACAGATCCTTCTCACATTCTGGCCCAGTCTCCCTGCAGATAAAATTGGGACTCAAGAGCAGGGGATTAGACTTGAGTATCAGTCCTGGACTTGGATAATTACGTTCCTCACATATTTAACCTCCCTTTAAACCCATTTAACTCGGGAGAAGGAAAGGTTTTTATTTTCATGTACAGAAGATAATTGTTTAAAAGCAACTTTGATATAGGACCCCAAAACATTGTTAAGGTGATAGTTCACCTACAAGTTAACTGTTAATATATTGTAGAATGGCCAGTTCTAATTCTAGACTCTTTCTAGCTTTTAAATGGGGGTCACTGACCCCATCTAAAAAACAGATGTTCTTTAAGTGTACAAACGTATTGTTATTGCTACTTTTTATTGCTCATCTTTCTATTCAGTCCCTCTCCTACTCATATTCCAGCCTCTTATGCAAATCAATACATGGTTGCTAGGGTAATTTGGACCCTAGCAACAAAAGCTGAAACTGCAAACTGGTGAGCTGCTGAATAAAAAGCGAAATAACTCAAAAACTACAAATAATAAAACATGAATAACAATTGCAAATTGTCTCAGAATATCCCTCTCTACATCATAGTAAGTTGTTGGTGCTTAAAGGGCATGCAAAGGCAAAAAAACTTAAATCCAATTTTTACTTTTTTAATGAAAAAGAAACCTATCTCCAATATACTTTTATTATAAAAATGTGTACCGTTTTTATAAGAAACCTGACTGTATGCAGTGAAATTCTTCCTTCATTTACTGCTGTGGATAGGAATTGTCAGACGGTCCCTAACTGCTCTGCAGGGAAACAATCATACTTATGTACAGCAGGGGGAGCCCCGCCTTACTTCCCAGCCATGCAGAACTCAAGCAGCTTTGTTTGTTTCCCTGTAGAGCAGTCGGCGACTGTGTAGAGATTTGTATTGGATTTTATTTTTGCCTTTACATTCCCTTTACTGTTTCCAACTCCAGCTGCAGGACAAAGATCATGGAGCCAGATTTAAACAGATAAACTGGGATTCTATTTGGAGGATTATTTTGCTGCAGCCACTGGTTCTGCAGAGTTGGAGAAAGTTTGTATTAAACAATAGAAAAACTATAAAATCCACATTAGATTACATGACAACACAAGACCCAGTGCTGTCTGTATATTCTGATTATTAATCAGTCTTGTGTATCGGCTTCTGGCAGAAATTATTTGACTTGTGCTGTTTTGATCATTTATGACGATCCCTAAGCAGCCCAGATCACACTGAGCATGTGCACAGTCTTGGTCTTGCAAAGATGTATAACAAAGTTACAAGATGGTGCCCCCTGTGGCCAACTTTGAAAGCATAAATCATTTGTTTGATTAGACTTGTGGTGCAGTAAGTTCATGTTTATGTTTAGTATACAAAATACAGCATTTTAGCCTTATTCTATTTTAGACTTTACTTCCCCTTTAAGTTTAATCTTCTTCTACCAAGTTAAGTCACTCATGAATTAGGGTCTTCCTCCTTTGTAGTGATGCCCCTGTATTTAGCTCATTCCCCGAGATGCCCATGTTGATCAGTGTCACCATCAGGGGGGGGGGACTGGTCCTGTCATTAGAGGCTTATGGTGGGAATAGTCTAATGTTCCCTGTAGGTGAGTTTCTTAAACTGGGGCCTGTTCTACTCCCATCGGCTTCTTTAAAGTTATATATTGTGATGTCCTGGATTATAGGAATGCTATAGGAAATAGGAAAACTGGTAGATTTTCTCCAGAAAGCCCCTGAAGCCCAGCACCATGATTATCCATCACGGATTAGTCCTTGTTAGCAACAAGTCCTACAATTACTTGCTAAGGATGCTGCGAGATGTAGTGAGAAAACTCCAGGATTTTATCCCCATTTTAGTTCAGATATAGGACTTTTTAGTTTTGTTGGGTTGACAAACACAAAGAGCTGCCTGTCTCCGGTCGGTCGGAATGCATTTGGCAGGATCAGTGCCCAGACGAGGTCTGAATGTAGAATTAGGAGACTGGAGTTCAATGGAAACTGAGCCTGGAATTTGCAATAAGAATAAAATGATAATCACCTTAACAGGAGCATATGAGCTGGTGTGTGTCTCGGAGTCAGTAATCGATGTGTCGGTCAATAGGAGCAGGTCAGGTCACCCCCAAATCTCTGTACATCCCGGAGATATGACTAAGCGCTGCTCCTGTTGCTTTAGATAATGTTACATTATACGTTTATTATAGGAGTGTCTTTATAATGAGCAGACATTCCCCATCTCTAAGCAGGGATTGCCTCCCACTGTTAGGCTGAAATCACATTCCTTCTCTATATGTTTGTATTTAGGCCAATGTACGGGATCTGCCATATTGTTTCCCTTTAGCATAATCCGTTATTTGTCTAGGCTTGTGCTAAGGTGGGTGAGTGGCCCTTTGGAGTGAGTGTCTGTAGTGAGAGGGGCTTCTAAGAATTGACCTGTACAGCCCATGTGTTAGAGGCACGATTATGTGGTCTCCTTGAAATATACAAGAACCTCAGAATCCTTTAGTAGTCTCTTAGAAGCCCTTATTTAAAGGATAAGTAAAACTTTAAAACAAGTGAATGTAAAATTGATGAGGGGGCTATTCTAAGAAAATTTGCAATGTACATTCATTATTTATTTTGTTTTTATTCCAAGATATTAAGGGATACATGTACTGTTAATATGAATGAATTGTGTTACAACAGCGCCACCTGCTGGTCATTTTCCCACCAGTCTGACCACCAAGTAGTCAAGGAAGTTGTCAGGAGAAAGAAAGAGGCTGATGTTCTTCTGCTTAGGAAAGATGTGAGAAAGGTTTCTAATTTTATTCCTAAGCAGAAGAACATCAGAGCAGCCTCTTTCTTTCTCGTGACAATTTCCTTGACTACTTGTGGTGGTCAGACTGGTGGGGAAATGACCAGCAGGTGTAACAAAATTAATTCATAGTGTAGGGACCCGTAGTGTTAATCCTACGGTCTAAGATCTCATGGTCTGGGAATTCCCCTGTTTGGCTTGAGAATGGGGTCTCCTAGAGTTTCCAGGGGCAGAGCTCTTGGATTGGTGCAGCATGGCTGATCCCAAAAGCAGCCACAAGGTGTCACTGTGCCCTATAAAAGGATTACTGCTGATTGTATTTCACTAAGGAGTAGTGAGTTCAGCTGCCACTATGTAAAGGCAGGAAGGCCTCTGAGCCTGGGGTGGCGACACCATGCCTGGGAGTTCGATCGAGAGGGTCGGAAGCTCCGTATTTCCCAACTGAGTGTGAAATGTTCGCGCTATATACAGTGCTGGGAGCTACAGTTCAGCTACAGATTCAGCAACAGTGTGCTCACACTATAGACAGTGCTGGGAGTTATGTCTGAAGGATAATACAAGCTGCATATGTTTATAGAATGGCTTCATCGCTGTGGATGCCTGCTCCAGCTCTAGGTGAGCCTGCCAGCTCTGTGTGTGAGCCCTCGGGTGAGTGATGCCAGGAGAGGGTAGAAGAAGAGAGGATCCAGCATATTTCCATTTGTGACACAGGCTCTGTTTATGCCTGCCACGAGGGAGCCAGTACCTAACCGGAGGGAAAGATATTTTGGGCTGCTAGTGCTACTTGGGATCTATTGTACTCATTTGGGATAAGGGACTGAGACTTTAATCTGCAAATGATTAGTGCAGGACTTTGCCTGGCATGGAGGGCCAGGAAATGGACTGCCAAAGGTTCCCATGGGAGTGAGTTATATTGTATGATGTAAATGTGTTTTACTTACCCTTTAAATTACACTTTCTTTATATAAAGTTGTTGTTTTTATAAAAGCAAAGTGTGTGTTGAATGTTATTCCTAATGGGGCCACCCGCAGGTGTATTCCCGGATCCCATTAAGTGGAGGCATTGCCAGAGAAGAAGAATTCCCAGTACCCTTTCACCTAGCAAAGGGGACTCAGGACCTGTAAGTGGTAAATATTGTGATGTACCACCTTGGCACCAGGTGTGTTACAATATTAGCAGCACATGCATCCCTTAATATCTTGGAATAAAAAGCAAAATAAATAATGAATGCGCATTACAAAATTTCTTAGAATAGCCCCATCAATTTTATATTAATTTATTTTAAAGGTTTACTTAGCCTTTATGTGCGTATAGATTTGTGCAGGTAGAAGATTCAGTCTTCGATCGTGGGGAAAATCAAACCTGCCCAAGTTGCTTTAAGCAGATTCCGTATAATTTCTTGCTTATAATAAATTCACTGTCCATTTATCCCATATGGAATACCATGGGCTGGTATAGCCAACTGTCTGTTCCATGGACGGTATCCAATCATCCTTTGTGCTCTCTAGGAGGCCATAGACGCAGAGATAATATCGTAAAAAAAATAATTTACGTACGATATCCAGTGCGTGTATGGTGGGAAACGAGACGACCGATATCAGCAGAAGACTTGGATATCAGTCGGCTCGTCGATCGGGCTGGATGGAAAATTTTGATCGGGCGCCTTTGAAGGGACCCAAACATCGGCCATTGTTAGTGCTGAATCATCAAATACAGGTAGAACTCTATTGTTTCTCTCTGTATATCTGACCATTCAGCTCTACACGTGTGTATTGAAACGAACGAAAGATCTTTTCCAAGAAAGATCGTCATTGTTACGTCTATGGCCGCCTTTAGATTTATTGATGATCAATGGCAGAGAAACTCTACAGAAGTGCCGGGAGGACCAAGTTCAATATAAAGCAGAATATAGGGGACTGCACAGAACTATTCCGAATCTCGAGGCACAATTTATTCACATTAATCTCGTGTTTTGCTGCTCAGAAATAAAAATATCAGAGAGAACAAAATGGGAGAGAATGGAGCCAGCAAATCCTTCCACCAAGCACAGTATATGAATCATTTCAGCTCATATTCATGTGGTTTCATTGAATGGAACATTATTATTATGGAACATTTTTCTCTTTCTTACAAATGAGTCAATTCAACTCTACATGGAGAATTGTCTGTAATACCCGAGTGCAGAGGGATGAGCATCCGGACCTTTTAACCTTTATCTCTCATTTCTGACTTTTCAAATCTATCGATCGATTAAGCCCCATGGACCTTAAATATTGAACCCCCTTCTCTCCTACAGGTAACATGGAAAAGTCAATGATATGCAGCCAGCAAAGTGCAAATGTACAAGATCGAGGCTACACGACTGGCAAAGGTTCTGTCTCTGAGTCACAAACAGCAAATGCAGGAAAACTTGTATCTAATAAATGTAAATAAAATAAGCCCTGAATTTAACTACGTGTCCCCTTCTTACTGTTGGGAACCCCCTGATTCATTTAGTAACTGATATAATGGCATGGCCCATTAACAGTATATTCCCAGAGTGTATATTCCCTTAGACAGTACAGTATGAGGGTATAGCTTATTGTGTGCCCAGAACATTCCTTCTCTGTATATTTGTATTTATACATATGGGAGGAGGAGGTGCCATATTGATTCCCTTAGACAGTACAGTATGAGAGTATAGCTTATTGTGTGCCCAGAACATTCCTTCTCTGTATATTTGTATTTATACATATGGGAGGAGGGAGGTGCCATATTGATTCCCTTAGACAGTACAGTATGAGGGTATAGCTTATTGTGTGCCCAGAACATTCCTTCTCTGTATATTTGGATTTATACATATGGGAGGAGGAGGTGCCATATTGATTCCCTTAGACAGTACAGTATGAGGGTATAGCTTATTGTGTGCCCAGAACATTCCTTCTCTGTATATTTGTATTTATACATATGGGAGGAGGGAGGTGCCATATTGATTCCCTTAGACAGTACAGTATGAGGGTAAAGCTTATTGTGTGCCCAGAACATTCCTTCTCTGTATATTTGTATTTATACATATGGGAGGAGGTGCCATATTGATTCCCTTAGACAGTACAGTATGAGGGTATAGCTTATTGTGTGCCCAGAACATTCCTTCTCTGTATATTTGTATTTATACATATGGGAGGAGGTGCCATATTGATTGCCTTAGACAGTACAGTATGAGGGTATAGCTTATTGTGTGCCCAGAACATTCCTTCTCTGTATATTTGTATTTTTAGTTGGAACTGCCATATAGATCCTTAAACAGTATGAGGTTATAACATGTTGCATGTACGGGTTATTCTCTCGTTGTATACTTATTTGTATTGGTGGGAGCTGCCATATATGTCCCACTAGTACAGTCTGTATCACTTATTGGGTGCACAGAACATACATATAAATAGTGATACTTGCAGGCGCCATACACTTTACATTAGACACTACAGTATGAGGGAACATCAGCATCTTAAATGTATGACCACCAGGGGGCACTGTTGCCTATGGATATAAATATGACCTCTGAACACTGAAACTTTTTGGGCAAAGAGCTAAATGCCAATTTAATGTCAGATCCATGGCGACAGAAATCTGCTGGAACTTTTTCTGAATGGTGAATATGGAAAATCATAGCAATGTTCCCCAAAATGTCCCAGCTCCCCCTCATTTCCCCAGTCTTCCTATGGCTGAATTGCCTAACAAGGTTGGGGCCATCTTCACTTCAACTCCATTGTTCCCTAGTGCAGAAATGAAGCTGCAAGCTACAATATGGGCTGCTCCTGCTGCTGGAGATTGTACTACTGCTCAGTGATCGGTACCAGGGAAACAATCGGCTGAATATGGCACCAAGCAAGCAGTGGAGTGGGGCCTTTGTTGGCTGAGTGGGTTTACTTCTCCTTTAAAGGGATTCTGCCTGAATAATTCATGCTACAATATAAAATGTCATTCCTGAACCAACAAGTGTATTTAGTTGTAATATTGGTGTGTAGGTGCATCTCAGGTCATTTTGCCTGGTCATGTGCTTTCAGAAAGAGCCAGCACTTTAGGATGGAACTGCTTTCTGGCAGGCTGTTGTTTCTCCTACTCAATGTAACTGAATGTGTCTCAGTGGGACCTGGATTTTACTATTGAGTGTTGTTCTTAGATCTACCAGGCAGTTGTTATCTTGTGTTAGGGAGCTGCTATCTCGTTACCTTCCCATTGTTCTTTTGTTTGGCTGCTGGGGGGGGGAAGGGAGGGGGTGATATCACTCCAACTTGCAGTACAGCAGTAAAGAGTGACTGAAGTTTATCAGAGCACAAGTCACATGACTGGGGCACCTGGGAAACTGACAATATGTCTAGCCCCCATGTCAGATTTCAAAATGAAATATAAAAAAAATCTGTTTGCTCTTTTGAGAAATGGATTTCAGTGCAGAATTCTGCTGTAGCAGCACTATTAACTGATGTGTTTTGAAAGAAACATGTACAGGCCGAGCATTGGGTAACCCAACCATTTCTCATCCCCAAAATACTGCAGCACATGACACTGCCACTGCCCCTGCCTGGTTTAGATTATGGGGATTCTATTATCTTTAAAGGAGAAGGAAAGCTACCGAAGCAGTTTATTGCCAATAGATTAGCCACAATAGTGCAAGCTAGAATACTATATTTATTCTGCAGAATGCTTAACAATATATGAGTAAACAGCTCTAGAAGCTCTCTCTGTTTGTTTAGGATAGCAGCTGCCATATTAGCTTGGTGTGACATCACTTCCTGCTGGAGTCTCTCCCTGCTCACTCATAGCTCTGGGCTCAGATTACAGCAGGGATGGGAGGAGGGAAGGAGAGAGGAGCAAACTGAGCATGCTCAAGCCCTAGCCCTGGAGGTTTAAGATGAAAACAGGAAGTCTGATACAGAAGCCCATGAGTACACAATAGAAGGAAAGAAATGTGCTGTTTCTTTTGACAGAGGACTCAGAGCAGCATTACTTTGAGGGATTACTGGTGTATTTATATAGACCTTTCTGATAAAGCTTACTTAGTTTTAGCCTTTCCTTCTCCTTTAAAGGGACAGATCTCCTGCACAAAACATATTGTTTATATAAAGTGCATCACTAATTATCACTTTTTCACTAGTTTTTTTATTTTCTACCAGTGAATACAGGAATACTACAACTATAACTACTATAGATCATGCGCTATAATCTCGTATAATCTCGTATAACACAAGGCCCCGGCCGCTTCCTCTCACTTTAAAGGGGACATTATATTATTAACTTATATTATGTTATAGAATGGCTTCAAAGGGTCTTCATTATTTATTTTTTTATAGTTTTTGAATTATTTGCCTTCTTTTTCAGAGTCTTTCCAGCTTTGAAACAGGGGTCACTGACCCCTTTTAAAAAAAAAATAAAAATGCTCTGCAAGTCTTCACATTTATGGTTATAGCTTTTTTTTTTATTACTCATCTTTCTATTCAGGTCTCTCCTATTCATATTCCAGTCTCTTATTCAAATCAGTGCATGGTTGCTAGGGGAATTTGGACTCTAGCAACCAAATGGCTTAAATTGCAAACTGGAGAGCTGCTGAATAAAAAGCTAAATAAGTCAAAAACCACAAATAATAAAAAATGAAAACCAATTGCAAATTGTCTCAGAATATCCCTCTCTACATCCTACTAACAGTTATCTCAAAGGGGAACAACCCCTTTAAGGATGAACAACCCCTTTAAAGACAAAATGAAACCGTAACATGAATGGGATACCAAAGAGCTCTGCTCTGCCTTTCAAGTTGGACTACAACTCCCAGCATCTTCCTATCAGAGTACAGAGATGGGATCCAGAAAGCTCCAAATCAGGGAAAGGCCTTTTCCCATTGACTCCATTTTAACCAAATAATTTCAGTTTTTAAAAACTATTTCCTTTTTCTGTGTAATAATAAAACAGTAACTTGTACTTGATCCCAACTAAGATATAATTAATCCTTATTGGAAGCAAAACCAGCCTATTGGGTTTATTTAAGGTTTATATGATTTTCTAGTAGACTTAAGGTATTAGGATCCAAATTAAGGAAAGATCCATTATCTGGAAAACCCCAGGTCCTGAGCATTCTGGATAACAGGTCCCATACCTGTAGTAGTTGAACAGGAGTTTAAGGAACAAATAGGCAGAGTTTTGCACCGCAGGCAAGTTGTTCTCACTATTTATTCGTAATATCGACAACAAAACGACATAGAAAAATAGACGGTGTAGGAACCATAAGTAAATAAATATCTGTCGTATTTCCAGGCGGAAGCAGCTCAACCTATTGTGTTAGTACAATCCAATCAATGTCGTTAAGGCTTTTTATCCAAATATTGGCCGTATTCTGTGCCTCAGACACCATTCCCCAGAGTTACCCGAAAAGTCATTCGTATCCCGATTACATTCAGTTGGGTCTCAGTAGCAATATTAGTCATTTAAAGGAACATGTATTAAAGGGTAAATGTCATCAAAATTAAACAAAAAACCTTCCTGGTTCAGTGGAAACAAATATAATTTCATTAGACATATTTTCTGCTTGTTTATTTCCTGGGGCCAATCCACTTCTTCCTGGTCATGTGATGGGAGCTGGGCGGTACCTAAAGAAAAGAGTCACTGGTCCTTTATTGGCTTATCCCACAACACAGCAGTTTCCTGATTGGAGCATTTCTACCTTGCTCAGGTCTTGAGCTCAATCTCAGCCAGAGCACTATCCCAAAGGAGTTGTAAGTTCTCCCCATATCTGTGTGTGTTTCCTCCGGGTACCCCAGTTTTCTCCCACACTCCAAACACATACAGGCAGGCTAATTGTCTCCTGATCAAACTGCCCCTGGTGTTAATATGATAGGGACCTTAGCTCACTGATTGATGGGAATGTGATAGGGACCTTAGATTGTAACCTCACTGGGACAGGGACGGATGGGAATGTGATAGGGACCTTAGATTGTAACCTCACTGGGACAGGGATTTATGGGAATGTGATAGGGACCTTAGATTGTAAGCTCACTGGGGCAGGAACTAATGGGAATGTGATAGGGACTGTAGATTGTAAACTCACTAGGGCAGAAACTAATGGGAATGTGATAGGGACCTTAGATTGTAACCACACTGGGACAGCGACTGATGGGAATGTGATAGGGACCTTAGATTGTAAACTCACTGGGGCAGAAACTAATGGGAATGTGATAGGGACCTTAGATTGTAAGCTCACTGCGGCAGGGACTGAGATAGTGACCTTAGATTGTAACCACACTGGGACAGCGACTGATGGGAATGTGATAGGGACCTTAGATTGTAAGCTTACTGGGGCAGGGACTGAGATAGGGATATTAGATCTTAGGCTCACTGGGACAGTGACTGATGGGAATGTGATATGGACCTTAAATGGTAAACTCACTGGGGCAGGGACTGACGGGAATGTGGTAGAGACCTTAGATTGTAAGATCACTGGGACCAGCGCTGATAGGAATGTTATAGGGACCTTAGATTGCCAGCTCACTGGGGCAGGTACTGATGAAATGTGATAGTGACTTAAGATTGTAAACTCACTGGGACAGAGATTGATGGGAACGGGATAGGGACCTTAGATTGTAAGCTCACTAGGGCAGGAACTAATGGGAATATGATAGGGACCTTAGATTGTAAACTCACTGGGACTGAAGTATAATCTCCACACAGCGCTTCTGAATATGTTGGCGCTATAGAAATAAAGGATAATAAAAATACTCACAGGTTGTAAAGCAATCACAAGCAGTGATGGGTAACACTATTTGTTCTTTTCACATGACAGTGTCCCTTTCCCTTTCTGTGGGTTTGAGCAAAGCTCTTGTATATGTCAGCGACACAATCACCTAAAGGTCCTGGTTGTCTGTATGGGGGTTAATACACGGGGTCTGTATGGGGGTTAATAAACGGGGTCTGTATGGGGGTTAATACATGGGGTCTGTATGGGGGTGATAGAGAGACACAAACAATTATTTCATAGGGTCGTTACCTAAAGAGCAAAATGCATCAGTGACCTGGGGGGCCACCGCGTGGGGTACAATAAGATTAAATACATTTATACCCCAAGTGACACCATTTGACACAATTAAGTGTTGCCGACGGCAACATTATAGCAAACCCGTCAGTTCCCAAAACCAATTCTGCAAGTCCCGCCCAGCAATATGGCCGCCACTTCTCTGGTTGCTCCGCCCCTTCCTGTAAGTCCAGCATTTAAGGCCAACTGGGCTCGGGATAACGAGACGCCAGAGAACAGGAGACGCACTCGTGGGGAATATACAGGCGACCATCTTGGAAAGCGAATTCCCACGGTTACCCACAAACTGCCACTCACTTAGCCGCCATATTGCGAGTTGTTAGTCGCCTCTGAGTTTAGTCGTCAGGAAGTAATTAGGGTTGCCACCTTTTCCGGAAAAAAATACCGGCCTGCCTATATATTTATCTTTTTCCCTATTAATAACATTGGGATCAGCCGTCATTGTTACCGGCCAGGCCTGTAAAATACCGGCCAAGTGGCAACCCTAGACGTAATGCGGCTGCTGCGGTGGCGCTGGGCAGATAGACGGAAAAAGCCACATTTGTCGACACAGAGCCCTAATCTGCGAGGGGGCGGGGCTGAAAGACGTAGCGACAGCGGGTAACAGAGTGCAGGGAGTTACGCAGCAAAGCCTCCTCCATAGAATTATTCATAAGGTCTCAGTTACGCCACTCTCTCCTCGCTGCGCAACATCGTCGTTCTTCTTAACTTCTCCTTTACTTGAACGAATTCTGGCGCTCGTTCCGCCTCCGTCAGCGGCTCTTGGTCTTTCTCAAGCTGGAGGGTCGGAAAGAGCAGAACGTTAGGATTTTAGGCTTTAATATTTTATGATTTTCATGAAGTCATCCAACACTAGGTGGCGCTCTCACCTGCTCCAGCCTCTGCTGTCTCTTTAACAGCTCCTGTTCAAACGGAGACTGGAGTTTCTTTATCTCTTCCTCTTCTTTCTTCTGTTGGAAGATTTTGTCTCTCCGTCGGTGTTCCAGGACTCGCTGCAGCTCCGGCTTCTGCTCAATCCCGACACCTCTAAGAAACACGCAAAGGGTTAAAGGGGTTGTTCACCTTTAAATTAACTGTTAGTAGGATGTAGAGAGGGATATTCTGAGACAATTTGCAATTGGTTTTCATTTTTTATTATTTAGCTTTTTATTCAGCAGCTCTCCAGTTTGCAGTTTTCAATCTGGTTGCTAGGGTAGAAATTCCCCTAGCAACCATGCACTAATTTGAATAAGAGACTGGAATATGAAAAGGAGAGGCCGAGTAAAAAGATGAGTAGTAAAAAATAGCAATATCGATATATATATGTAGCCTTACAGAGCATTTGTTTTTAGATGGGGTCAGTGACCCTTATTTAAAAGCTGTCAGACGAAAAAGACAGATAATTAAAAAACGATAAATAAATAATAAAGACCAATTGAAAAGCTGCTTACAATGTGCCATTCTAGAACATACTAAAAGTAATAGAAAGGTGAACCACCCCTTTAAAGGGGAAGTCAAGTGTGAAATAGAATAAGGCTAGAAATGCTGTATTTTGTATACTAAACATAAACATGAACTTACTGCACCACAAGCCTAATCAAACAAATGATTTATGCTTTCAAAGTTGGCCACAGGGGGTCACCATCTTGTAACTTTGTTATACATCTTTGCAAGACCAAGACTGTGCACATGCTCAGTGAGGTTTGGGCTGCTTAGGGATCGTCATAAATGATCAAAACAGCACAAGTCAAATAATATCTGCCAGAAGCCGATACACAAGACTGATTAATAATCAGAATATACAGACTGCACTGGGTCCTGTGTTGTCATGTAATCTAATGTGGATTTTATAGTTTTTCTATTGTTTAATACAAACTTTCTCCAACTCTGCAGAACCAGTGGCTACAGCAAAATAATCCTCCAAATAGAATCCCAGTTTATCTGTTTAAATCTGGCTCCATGATCTTTGTCCTGCAGCTGGAGTTGGAAACAGTAAAGGGGATGTAAAGGCAAAAATAAAATCCAATACAAATCTCTACACAGTCGCCGACTGCTCTACAGGGAAACAAACAAAGCTGCTTGAGTTCTGCACGGCTGGGAAGTAAGGTGGGGGCTCCCCCTGCTGTTCATAAGTATGATTGTTTCCCTGCAGAGCAGTTAGGGAACATCTGACAATTCCTATCCACAGCAGTAAATGAAGGGAGAATTTCACTGCATACAGTCAGGTTTCTTATAAAAACAGTACTCATTTTTTAATTCCAGTATATTAATATTCATTAAAAAATAAAAAAGTAAAAAAAAAATAGATTTTTTTTTGCCTTTACATGCCCTTTAAAGAAAAATGCCTGGACATTTTCTAGGTGACATTATGCAACTCTGCACTTACAACGCCAAACCCCCAGGAAATAATGAATTGGGCATAAGCAGAGTTTCAAGCGGGACACTGGAGATTTCATCAAATCTCAACCCTCATCCTGTCCCTCCTACACTTCTGCAACCTTCTTGTCACCCAGTCTCCCTTCTTACCCCCTGCATATTATATTAAATAAACAGAACAGACTCAATTAATTTAATTTGACTTGTACTGCACATTTGCCTTTAGTTTTATCCTATGAGGAATGCAAGAGACTCCACTAACTGGATACTGCACTGTGAGGTGGAGAAATGTTTATCTTATTTGTAGCCAAACACTATCACTTATACAGTTCAGTAACACTAGGGGGGTTATTTACTAAACTCCGAATACACGAAATTCCCCAAAATCCGAAAAATATGTGATTTTTTTAAATAAAATCGCACTTTTAAAAAAATTACAAATTTTTTTGGAATTTATTAAACCCCGAGGGCTACAAAGCCCGAATATAAAAACATGGCATCTCAATTGATTTTTGGTTGTGTCGGGGGTTTTGGCCAATTTCACAATGTTTTCTGAGCTTTCGGGTGAAAACTCCGAAAAATTTGGAGATTTCGGGGAAAATTCACGGAAAAATCATGAAAATCTGAGCTTTTCCCGCAAAGCAAATTTTCGGGAAAATGTAATAATAAATAAACCCGAGATCAGAGTTAAAAACCCGAGATCGGAGTTTGTAGCATTCGATATTGAGATAAATTCGGACCTTGATAAATAACCCCCTAGGGGTGCAACTACTGAGGAAGCAGACCCTGCGGCTGCAGGGAGGCCCAGGAGGTATAGGGGGCTCTAATTAATGAGCAATTTCAATATACAGTGGTAAAACAGGACAACCTCTGGATATTTTGGGGGCTCTAAAATGAATTTGCTGTGAGGCCCAGTAATATCTAGTTATGCCACTGACTGTCGCACTATTAACAATTAAGGGGATCCAGGCTATTCTTTACATTGCAGTTCTGTACTTATCCACTAGATGGTGTCAGTGCTGTGAGTGTGATTATGATTCATAATGAGTGGGTTTCTGCTTTGAAAGGATCTTCCAATCATCTCTATTAAATGCCAAAGGGCTTTTCTGCATTTTTAAAGCGATCACATCTGGAGGGATCCCGTTATCATTTAATTACTCACTTTATTGTTTTACCCTCGTTAATAGGTAATGTCATATTCAAGAGCAATGTTTAGGGCTCTCTATTTCATTACTGTCCCTTATATATTTATATATAGTGATCATACCCCCCTTATATATTTATATATAGTGATCATATCCCCCTTATATATTTATATATAGTGATCATATCCCCCTTATATATTTATATATAGTGATCATATCTCCTTATATATTTATATATAGTGATCATACCCCCCTTATATATTTATATATAGTGATCATATCCCCCTTATATATTTATATATAGTGATCATACCCCCCTTATATATTTATATATAGTGATCATATCCCCCTTATATATTTATATATAGTGATCATATCCCCCTTATATATTTATATATAGTAATCATATCTCCTTATATATTTATATATAGTGATCATACCCCCTTATATATTTATATATAGTGATCATATCTCCCTTGAATATTTATATATAGTGATCATATCCCCTTATATATTTATATATAGTGATCATATCCCCTTATATATTGATATCTAGTGATCATATCCCCCTTATATATTTATATATAGTGATCATACCCCCCTTATATATTTATATATAGTGATCATATCCCCCTTATATATTTATATATAGTGATCATATCCCCTTATATATTTATATATAGTGATCATATCCCCCATATATATTTATATATAGTGATCATATCCCCTTATATATTTATATATAGTGATCATATCCCCCTTATATATTTATATCTAGTGATCATATCCCCCTTATATATTTATATATAGTGATCATATCCTCCTTATATATTTATATATATATAGTGATCATATCCCCCTTATATATTTATATATAGTGATCATATCCCCTTATATATTTATATATAGTGATCATATCCCCCATATATATTTATATATAGTGATCATATCCCCTTATATATTTATATATAGTAATCATATCTCCTTATATATTTATATATAGTGATCATACCCCCTTATATATTTATATATAGTGATCATATCTCCCTTGAATATTTATATATAGTGATCATATCCCCTTATATATTTATATATAGTGATCATATCCCCTTATATATTGATATCTAGTGATCATATCCCCCTTATATATTTATATATAGTGATCATACCCCCCTTATATATTTATATATAGTGATCATATCCCCCTTATATATTTATATATAGTGATCATATCCCCTTATATATTTATATATAGTGATCATATCCCCCATATATATTTATATATAGTGATCATATCCCCTTATATATTTATATATAGTGATCATATCCCCTTATATATTTATATCTAGTGATCATATCCCCCTTATATATTTATATATAGTGATCATATCCTCCTTATATATTTATATATATATAGTGATCATATCCCCCTTATATATTTATATATAGTGATCATATCCCCTTATATATTTATATATAGTGATCATATCCCCCATATATATTTATATATAGTGATCATATCCCCTTATATATTTATATATAGTGATCATATCCCCCTTATATATTTATATCTAGTGATCATATCCCCCTTATATATTTATATCTAGTGATCATATCCCCTTATATATTTATATCTAGTGATCATATCCCCCTTATATATTTATATCTAGTGATCATATCCCCCTTATAAATTTATATCTAGTGATCATATCCCCCGTGCTGCTGTCACTTACTGAGCTTAGGGACCCACTCACAATATACAGTACACATAGAATAGAAATGTCACAATATAAGGCTGATTAGTAATTAATACAGATAATTACTACATGGCAGCACAGAAACCAGTGCAATTAGCATCAGAATTGAATAATCAGCAAACCTGTAGCATCAGCTTATATTACAGCCAGGGAAGCTCATTTTCTGCTGGATAATTAGTGACGAGCCCTAAGCTTAGCTTCTCAACAGCCAATCAGAGCCCACTGAGCATGTGAGTGTCACAGACACTTTCCAAGATGGTGACCCCCTGTGACAAGTTTGAAGTCCTGGATCATTGCTGCTATTGACAAGCTACAACTTTAGCCTCGTGCAATAAGTTCACTATAGAAAATATGCCGTTTTTAGCCACATTCATTGTTAGGGGTTAGTTCTCCTTTAAAGATGATGGCACACAGGACATGAAGAGAGAAGCACCAAGAAGTGAATGGGTGGAGGTGGGAGAAGTAATTTGTGATGTTCTCCTCTGGTATAAACACTCCATTTAGTACGGCCTGTTCTCCAGGTTTAAAAGTATGGAAGCTGGGGGTGCTGACAGTTGCAGTTGAACAACAACTAGAGGGACTGTCAGTGGATATTAGTTATCTAGTGCCTCTGTGACCTTGTGTATAAGTATGTGCACAAAGCGAAGTCCTGTGGGAACAAGTGTGATGTATAGAATGGCCGGGCAGAACAAGAGTCGGATATATTAGACGGGGAACAAGCTGAATACAGTGGAAAGGTGAGTTAAAAGACAGGATTCCCTCGTGGCCTCATTACCCAGATTTGTCTCCCCTTTCACGTAACTGTAGCTCTTTGCTTTTGTGCAACACAGGAATTCCACAGATTCGCTGACCTACGAGACACCGCGCTCAGGGACGCTACTGTCGCTTTAAGCTACGTCTTTCCCATCATCCTCTTGGAGAGGGGGTGAGACGATCTCTAGGCCTCTCCAAAAGAATATCCCGAGGTGCAGCAAAGTGCTAAAGGCAGGTCTGTACTTACCTGTACCCAAACACGATGTTGTGTAATGCATGTGCCGTACTTACAGTCTGTATAAAGGAGCATGAATATATAATATATAATAACAATAGTCACATTTTGTGCAGACGTGGGGAGTTTACTATTTGTCAGGGATTCAGAGACAATTCAGAATAAGAGCAATAGTCTCATAAGACATATAGCAGGACCTTTTAGGGCAGAGGCACACGCTCAGATTCGGGGAGATTTAGTCGCCTGCTGATAAATCGCCTCTTCTTCAGGAGCGACCAATCTCCCCAAACGGCCTCCCGCCGACTAGAATGAAAATCGCCAGCAGGGTGGCAATCAATGCACTTTGTTTTCCAAAGTCGCCTCACAGGGAAACTTCGGGCGACTTCAGAAAACGGCCATCCTGCCAGCGATTTACATTTTAGCCCGACGGGAGGCAGTTCGGGAACATTAGTTGCCCCAAAGGAGAGGAGATTTGTCACATTTGATTTAGCAAAATAATCTTGGAGAAATAAGAAAGCTCAGCTCAGGGAGGCCCAACATAACCACCGCATTTGCTCTCAGTAACCTCAGGCAGTCGCTCCTCAGTTTATGCTGTAGAAGGAGCTGGGAAGGGAGGGATCTACCACAGAGAAGACCTCACAGTCTTGGCCCCCCTGTCTCAACCCTCATATTTGGGGGGGGTCTACTGTATGGCAGTTACCTCTTTGGTGTTACCCTTAAGATATTTCCTTGCTGGCAAAATTTGTTCTGGGAAATAGGGATGCACCGAATCCACTATTTTGGATTTGGACGAACCCCCGAATTCTTCGCAAAAGATTCGGCTGAATACCGAACAAAATCTTAATTTGCATACACAAATTAAGGGTGGGAAGGGGAAAAAAACGTTTACTTCCTTGTTTTGTGACAAAAAGTCACACAATTTCCCTCCCCGCCCCTAATTTGCATATGCAAATTAGGATTCTGATTCGGTTTGGCCGGGCAGAAGGATTCGGCCGAATTCAAATCCTGCTGAAAAAGACCGAATCCTGGCCAAATCCTGAACTGAATCCTGGATTAGGGGCATCCCTACTGGGAAATAGAGCAGCAGCCAATAAATGATCTGTATTTAATGGTTTCACGTATCCATACGGCTGTAAAACTATATAAAAATATAGTCCATAAACTGAGCAGCTTCCCTGGATGTGATTTGTACAGTCCTATGTTACAGTCAAAGCAGCCTGTGCTGAAATGAAACCAGTGATATTTAAATGGAAACACACCATTACCATCTAAATGTCCCATTTAAATATCACTGGTTGTACAGAATATCCCTAGCCTATGATTAAGTGCCCACAAGGCATGAAACGCGTTAGGCCATCTTTTGAGATGTTCCTTTTTGCGGAATAAACCTTTTTTATTTAAATCATATTTTGGAGTGAAGTCCAGTTTTCATGCCAGCCTACTCTCGAATCGTATTTGTATAACATTACCTCCCTAAACTGAAGGTCTGGGGCTTGAGCACCTATTGGTAACTGTACCTTACTGCTCACCCGTTCACTATTTTGGATACTATTCCCCCTTTCCCTTCATCTACCGCTTATTAAATTCTGCAATAAAGGAGTCTCACCTCCTGTGGTTCATCAGCAGCTCTCGTTGGAGTTCCTGGTGGCTTCTGGAGGCTTTCACCGGATTAAGGATCTTCTTGGGCTTGATTAGTTCAGGATTCCCATCAAGATAATCCGGATGGGTGAGGATACTCCCAATATCCGGCGGCTCTCTCTGTAGCTCCGAGTACATGGAAGCTGTGGAGAGTAAGAAGTCGTTAGGGGGAATTTCCGGGGCAATGGCAGAATCAATGGAGCACCACAATAAATATACAAGTGTAGAACCATGTACTTAAACTACAGCTTTACATTTGCCCTGGTCTCCATACAGCAGGAACCAGTAATTATGCAGCCCACTCCAGGTCTATTATCCGGATAACCATTATAGCCAGATGAAAGGCCAAGCAGCAAGGAACAAAATAAATACAGTTACCTGGTAGCGGAAGTGGATCAAGTTCTACCATTTGATCAAGTCATTTAAGCTCAGGAATGAGAACTGAATTAAGATGCCCTAGGACTAATACTACAGTGCTAGATTTTCTGCATTAAATGACTCTCCAATCTCATGAGTCCAATGCAATCAGTCCTACTTGGGTCACCCAAAATATAATTCTGCACAGGGAGCCACATATTTGTATATATTGGTGTTAGTGGGAAGAGCTATGGTTATTCTCATAGGACACTTGGCCTATTCACCAGTATTTTTGAGCTGGTGGACAAGGGCCCGTATGTGGCCATGCCGGCTGTCATTTGCTTTCATGGAAACCGCCAGTTGAGAACATCCCATGGGGCAGATTTACTAAAGGGCGAAGTGACTAACGCTGGCGACGATTCGCCATCTTTACCGCTTTTAGGCACTTTGCCGATTTATTAACAGGCGCTAGAGAAAGAGACAGATGCTAGCGCTCATTCACACTCTGTCACCAGGCGAATGGACGTTACTCCGCAAATTCACATGATGCGGATTTTACTGAACGTTATCTCTTTCGCCAGACTTGCCTTCACCAGCTCAGACCAGGAGCATTGGAGCCCTCATTCTTCTGTCACTTTCATCATATTTTTTAGTGGAAAAATTCCCAAAAAACGGGTAACTGGGTTCCCCCTACATTTTCTAACATATGGAACATTTAGGGGCCGATTCACTAACTTCGAGTGAAGGATTCGAAGTAAAAAAACTTTGAATTTCGAAGTATTTTTTGGGCTACTTCAACCATCGAATGGGCTACTTCGACCTTCGACTTCAAATCGAAGGATTTGAAGTAAAAATCGTTCGACTATTCGACCATTCGATAGTCGAAGTACTGTCTCTTTAAAAAAAACTTTGACCCCCTAGTTCGCCATCTAAAAGCTACCGAAGTCAATGTTAGCCTATGGGGAAGGTCCCCATAGGCTTGCCTAACTTTTTTTGATGGAAGGATATTCCTTCGATCATTGGATTTAAATCCTTTGAATCGTTCGATTCGAAGGATTTAATCGTTCGATCAAAGGAATAATCCTTCGATCGTACTATCTGCGCTAAATCCTTCGACTTTGATATTCGAAGTCGAAGGATTTTAGTTCCTAGTCGAATATCGAGGGTTAATTAACCCTCGATATTCGACCCTTAGTGAATCAGCCCCTAACTATACAGTGGGCTCATGTGTAGGGCAATATAATAACTCTATTGTCTTTATTAAGGTTCCCTGGACGTGTGTAATGTAATGTATTTGCTGCAACATATACGTCCATTCAACTTTATCATTTGTATATGCAAATTAGCGAAGACCTCGAACGAAGTTGCTCTGGGCATAATTGAACACTAGCGCATCTTCCCTTTCATTGCTGAAGTAACGCCAGTGAAAATTCGCCAGCGTCCGGCGAAGTGTTGCGATGGCTGCGAAGCCGTCGATGGGGGATTTTCTCCGCTTTATAAATTTACATCCATGTGTCTCCAGAGGTTAGAAATAAAAAAAGGAGATAAAGCAGTTGGACAAAAAAGTCCACCATTGCTTCTCTATATTCCGAGCCTTTAGCCTTTTAACCTGCAACCAAATTTGTGGACATTCGATCTGACTTAGACAGAACCCATGTGAACGCAAGACTTACCCAAAGACAGGGTCACCTAATTACTTATTAGAGGTTTACAATGGCTTCCGGTCCAAGAGTTTTTCATATTATACTTTGCAATTTCCGTCTAAGTAACAACCATAAATTACTACAGACTCGTAGAGCTTGGGTTTGCCTGGTACCTTCTACTTTCCTATAAACCATCTCACATTTTCACACTACGGATGCACTAAATCCACTATTTTGGATTCAGCCGAACCCCCAAATTCAGCCTGAACTGAATCCGAACACTAATTTGCATATGCAAATCAGTGAGGGGGAAAGAGAAGATGTGAGCCAGAAAGATATAATCTACTGAGCATAGAAGATCAACACTACGGCCCATGTTTATCAAATGGTCAAATTTAGAATTGAAAAAAACTTCGAAATTCTAATTCAAAAAGACCAACTGAAATTAAGTCGAAGTTTTTTTGGGGTCGAACAAGTCCGTATTCGCCCGAATTCAAATTGTTCGAATCGAATTAATAGCGTAATCGATCTAATTCAATTCAAAGTTTTTCCAAAAAAAAATTCAATTTTTCAAAGTCCACCAATTGAATCCAAGTAGGTTCTAGGAGGTCCCCGATAGGCTAAAACAGCAATTCAGCAGGTTTTAGATGGTGAATGGTCGAAGTCGAATTTTTAAAGAGACAGTACATGATAAATTTTAATATTCAAATTTTTAAATTTTTTTCAAATTTGCATCGAATTTGGACTATTCCCCCTAGTCGAAGTACACAAAAAATAGCTCGAAATTCTAATTCTTTTCATTAGAAAATTCACCTCAACCTTTGATAAATCTGCCCCTACGTTATCAAGAGCAACAACAGTAAAACCAGAAAGTCCCGGAAGGGCTAATAATCAACAGACCTCGATAGGTTTTATAAAATACTGCTAAAGAGCAGCACGAGACAGCAGGTAGACAGCCACAGCCCTTTGTGGTGCACCAATACGCATTATTTATCGATTGATGCTAATATTCCAACACTGAGAGCTTTAGCATTTCATCTACTTCTAACCTAAGTACAGTATATTTGTTATAGTTAGTCCAAAGTACTGCTGCATACTGACAAAGTGTATCTACTTTTTAGTTGTGCAATTTTATTGGCTCAAACAAAGTAGACGAAGGCTTACCCATGGCAGGTTGGGTAATGCGCTGTTCGGCACCTGATCCGAAAGGAAGGAATAGAGGGGTTGAGCACTTCAACATTGAGTGGAATTGCAGCTTATAATGTCATTCCATAACATAATCGTGATCCCTTGCCCACTACAGATGTCAGACTTACCAGCCTATAATTGCCAGGCTGAGACCGTCATTTCTTTTTAAACACTAGCTTCTCTAAAATACATTGGTATCACTCCAAATAAAAGGGAGTTTGAGGCCTATATAGTGCTTTCCATCAGGTCTCGGGGTACCATGTCCATCACTGACATGTTATTTGAGCTAAGCCATCTGTACTACTACAGAGTAAAACCTGTAACACTGGCTCCTCTTTTGTATGTACTGAAGAAATGAATTAGCACATGTTGCTTTTTAGAGTACTTTGTAACTAGAATATTTACATTTTTTATTGGCAAATGAAAGTCAAAGGAAAGTAATAATTGACTGGTGGTGCAGATTTGTTATAACCCTGGAACCAGGGTACTTTCCAGTTAGAACTGTGCCACCATCTCCATTCACTCCAGTGGTCTGTTCAAGTTCATGTGCAGTATCGTGTCTTCAGAGATTGGCACTTGCACAGTATACAGTAAAAGTAGAAATGTAATAGAGCGCAGTAAGGGAGCACTGGCAAATGATGGAGCGTTGGAGCTCGCAGGAAAAGTACTCCATGACAATGTGTTTTTCTGCACAGAGAAGCAAATTGTCAGCCCAGGTGATTACCACTTTCCTTGTCCTCTAACAGAACCACATTAAAACTTTCATTTTTTTTATATTAATACTGACATTGCTGCCCCAGAGGCTTCTGGGAGAAATACCATTTAGGTCTATTCCGGCACAAATAGTCTACATGCCCCTCTCATGCTTCATGCCCCTACTGATCAGGAGTTGGTTAAAGTTTCTTAAGACAGTGGATGTTTGTAGGAGACAATAGTTAAAACATTTGTATTCGCCCCGTTCATGTTTCTCAAATAGCCTCTCTGGAATCCATCTGGGTTTCGTTTCTTCGGTCAAAGAAAGTCGGGTTTTGTCTCCAAGCTCATTTTCAATGGTCTGAGTGAATTTGTCAAAGATGATGGAGGTTCTGGCCTCGTTAGAAAGGAACGATTCTGGCCATCTGCCCGGGGAGAAAGGGAGCTTTCTCATGGGATTTGCTAAGCAGATTGGTTCTGCCTGTGCAACATGCTGGGAAACAATGACAGTGAGAAAGTGACAGTGAGAAAGTGACAGTGAGAAAGTGACAGTGAGAAAGTGGCAGTGAGAAAGTGCTCCACTTGTTGCTTCTTCTCAAGGGCTTTTCCACTGGAGCCTTCCTCCTGTATTGTCTAAGGGAAACAATATTGCAACACCCATAATTTTATATTTTAATATATACAGGTATGGGATCTGTTATCCGGATGCACAGTATCCAGAATTACAGGAAGGCCATCTTCCACAGACTCTATTTTATCCAAATAATCCAAATTTTTAAAAATAAAATGGAGTCTGTGGGGTATCCTTTTTCTGCGTAATAATAAAACAGTCGCTTGTACTTGATCCCAACTAAGATATAATTAATCCTTATTGGAAGCAAAACCAGCCTATTGGGTTTATTTGGGGGCCGATTCACTAACTTCGAGTGAAGGATTCGAAGTTAAAAAAATTCGAATTTCGAAGTTTTTTTTGGGCTACTTCGACCATCGAATGGGCTACTTCGACCAAGGAGGAGTGAAGGATTCGAAGTAAAAATCGTTCGACTATTCAACCATTCGATAGTCAAAGTACCGTCTCTTTAAAAAAAACTTCGACCCCCTATTTTGCCATCTAAAAGCTACCGAAGTCAATGTTAGCCTATGGGGAAGGTCCCCATAGGCTTGGCTAACTTTTTTTGATCGAAGGATATTCCTTCGATCGTTGGATTAAAATCCTTCGAATCGTTCGATTCAAAGGATTTTATCGTTCGATCGAAAGGAATTATCCTTCGATCGAACTATCTGCGCTAAATCCTTCGACTTCGATATTCGAAGTCGAAGGATTTTAATTCCTAGTCGAATATCGAGGGTTAATTAACCCTCGATATTCGACCCTTAGTGAATCGGCCCCTTAATGTTTATATGATTTTCTAGTACAGATATGGCATCCGTTTTCCAGAACGCTTGGGACCTGGGGTTTTCCAGATAACTGATCTTTCTGTAATTTGGATCTTCAAACCTTAAGTCTACTAAAAAATCATTAAATAAACCCAAAAGGCTGGTTTTACTTCCAATAAGGATTAATTATATCTTAGTTGGGATCAAGCACAATGTACTTGTATTATTTGGATAAAATGGAGACTATGAGAGACAGCCTTTCCTTAATTTCGAGCTTTCTGGATAATGGGTTTCCTGATAACAGGTCAAAGTCAAAGGATTCGAAGTATTTCATCCATCGATCGAACGATTTTTCTTCGACTTCAAAAAACGTAGATAAATGCTCTAGAAGGTCCCCATAGGCTACCATAGCACTTCGGCAGGTTTAATTTGGCGAAGTATTGAAGTTTTTTTAAAGAGACAGTACCTCGATTACTGAATGGTCGAATATTCGAACGATTTTACTTCGAATTTGAAGTCGTAGTATCCTATTCGATGGTTGAAGTAGCCAAAAAAATTACTTTGAATTTCAAATTTTTTTACTTCCACTTTAACCCTTGATAAATCTGCCCAAATGTCTCTGTGATGGAAAATAGAGAGCTACATTACAATCCCAGATACTTTACAGGATGGACAAGAAAGTAATTCATACCTACCAACATTTTGGAAATAGAAAGAGGGACAAAACGATTTGCCGCAGCTCATTTTTATTCACCACACCTATTTTGTGGCAACACCCCCAATTACCATGTTCATTTTACAAAATTTGGCAGGTTATGAAAGTTTGAACACATTTCTGTAGATTTTATGTGTTATTACAGTTTTGCTAATGAAGGTGAATTGCCCTTTAAGTTTCAAGTCAGTTTCCCCAAGAGACCTGTTTATCTTAAATTGTTACATGTTTCTTTGCTTATCTTAAATTGTTACAAATGTATCTAAATGGACCTGCCACAACTTTGCCACAAACTTTGAAATTTTTTCTGGCTGTTCAGTGCAGGAGATCAAAGAGAAAGTTGGGACATTTCAGTAACAATCCGGGACTGCAGGCGGAGCTATGGAAATCAGGACTGTCCTGTGAAAAACAGGACACTTGGGAGGTATGTTAATTGAGCAATATATGCCTCCTGTGCATTCTGTTGCATTCAGCCCTGGAGAGAAAACCATTGAAATTAAGAAGAATAACTATTTCCCAAACCAGAACCTAATCACATACCTGTGTTATACACACACACTAGCCCTATGCTTAGCAATGCATTGTCTCAAAAACATAAAAAATTATTTGTGCACCAAAAAAAAAAAAAAAAAGATTCTGCTGAGAGAATGAGTTGACTGGGAATTCCATTAAAAGTCACTGCTCTAAGTTTTTGAATTTTTGCCTGTGATACATGCCTCTCCCATTGACTTATACAGGACCTCGACAGGTCTGAGATGGCGAATATTCAGATTCGGGCTTTTAGCAGTATAAAAAAATAGATTTCTTTTTTTTAAATTTTTTGCAAAACTTTGTCTGATTTGTTCTTTTACTTTTTTTTTTTTACTTTTATTTAATAGTGGCAGTTCAGAAGATTGCAATGTCTGATTATTTGTCTGATACAAGGGTAAAATCTGCACGTCTATGGCCAGTTTAAGACTAGCATTCAATAATAAAAATCCAAGTCCCACTGCAACACTTCCAGTTTCATTGAGTAGGAGAATCAATAGCCTGTCAGAAAGCAGTTCCATTTTGAAGTACTGGCTCCTTCTGAAACACATGACCCGGCAATATTTACAATATGAACAGTAAAAAAATATTTACTTCTTGGTTCAAGAATTACATTTTATATAGTAGAGTGAATTATTGCAGTTTAATCGGTGTTATTTAGAAATAAAAAGTACACCATAGAAATCATGACAGAATCCCTTTTTTTAATGTTTAAATTATTTTTTAAACAGATGCACGGATATACAAATTACTGAAACACTCCTTATCCAGAAAACCCCAGGCTCCAAGCATTCTGGATAACAGGTTCCATAGCTGTATCTTATAAAACTATGGAAAAGTTTAAATGAACACATACTGTAAAGTTGCTTAGAATGAAGAAGTTGCAGACTTGCTCTGATTGCTCCAGTGAACAAGTCTCAGAGCGGGGTTATATCATATAGAATATACTGTATATATATCATATAGAATATACTGTATATATATCATATAGAATATACTGTATATAGATCATATAGAATATACTGTATATATATCATATAGAATATACTGTATATATATCATATAGAATATACTGTAAATATATCATATAGAATATACTGTATATACATCATATAGAATATACTGTAAATATATCATATAGAATATACTGTAAATATATCATATAGAATATACTGTAAATATATCATATAGAATATACTGTATATATATCATATAGAATATACTGTAAATATATCATATAGAATATACTGTAAATATATCATATAGAATATACTGTATATATATCATATAGAATATACTGTAAATATATCATATAGAATATACTGTATATATATCATATAGAATATACTGTATATAGATCATATAGAATATACTGTAAATATTTCATATAGAATATACTGTAAATATATCATATAGAATATACTGTATATATATCATATAGAATATATTGTAAATATATCATATAGAATATACTGTAAATATATCATATAGAATATACTGTATATATATCATATAGAATATACTGTAAATATATCATATAGAATATACTGTATATATATCATATAGAATATACTGTATATAGATCATATAGAATATACTGTAAATATTTCATATAGAATATACTGTAAATATATCATATAGAATATACTGTATATATATCATATAGAATATACTGTAAATATATCATATAGAATATACTGTAAATATATCATATAGAATATACTGTATATATATCATATAGAATATACTGTAAATATATCATATAGAATATACTGTATATACATCATATAGAATATACTGTAAATATATCATATAGAATATACTGTAAATATATCATATAGAATATAATGTATATATATCATATAGAATATACTGTATATATATCATATAGAATATACTGTAAATATATCATATAGAATATACTGTATATATATCATATAGAATATACTGTATATATATCATATAGAATATACTGTAAATATATCATATAGAATATACTGTATATATATCATATAGAATATACTGTATATATATCATATAGAATATACTGTAAATATATCATATAGAATATACTGTATATACATCATATAGAATATACTGTAAATATATCATATAGAATATCCTGTAAATATATCATATAGAATATAATGTATATATATCATATAGAATAAAGCTGGAATCCTGCAGAAAACGAAGAGGCAGCGGGCGATTTCTCTCCAATACACAGTGACATTCCAAAGGCTGCCGGCGCTAACAGGTGACTGAAGGAAGGAGCAGGTAGGCGGCAGTTAGTTCAGTAATTATCTGGCAGTTTATGTAGATATAACATGGGAGGAACATTTATCTTGATAACATGGGAGGAATGGATCTGAGGTGACAGGTGGGCTGAGCTGCACAAATATTCTCCGGCACAGGGAAAGGTACAAAACTGTCAGATTCTAATGTAATGATCCCAAATTTGCCCATAAACAGCCACCAGCAATCTGATTGTCTGATGAGACAAATGCTTAACAGTAAACAGCCATGCACAGAAATATTAAATTGCAATGGTTTTATCCAGCCCAATGAGCAGATCTGAAAATCTGCAGCATTAAGAATGGGTGGGTCTGTCAGACACATGTCAACCAGTATGGCAGCTCCCATCCTACCAACCAACTACATCTCTCAGCTGAAGGCAGTGTTATTGCTCCTTCCTTATGGACAACTAAACACTTTCTCACTCCGCTGCTAAAATGGAACTGGAGTTTATCCGATTCCCACGCTGCTGAGACACCTGTATATCCCAATGGCTCTTCACCCCATACAGGTGTCTACTGATACACCCGGTGTCATTAATAACTGTCCAACTGAGAACTGCACCACTTACTGGGAAACACCTCGGCTAACAATCTCCTGCCTGAACACACAGAACTCATTCCTAAGCAACAAATCTGAAGGTCAGTTAGGGGGAGATTTGGGGTGAGTGCTTATTTGTACCCTGGGTACCCCTGGAACTATAGCAGGGTGACACCCCAATGTTTCTATATATCTGTAACCTTGTTATGAGCTAAGGGGGCCCAGTCTGAAGGTCAGTTAGGGGGAGATTAGGGGTGAGTGTTTATTTGTACCCTGGGTACCCCTGGAATTATAGCAGGATGACTGTTACAATGTTTCTATATATCTGTAACCTTGTTATGATCTAAGGGGGCCCAGCCTGAAGGTCAGTTAGGGGGAGATTTGGGATGAGTGTTTATTTGTACCCTGGGTACCCCTGGAACTATAGCAGGGTGACACCCCAATGTTTCTATATATCTGTAACCTTGTTATGATCTAAGGGGGCCCAGCCTGAAGGTCAGTTAGGGGGAGATTTGGGATGAGTGCTTATTTGTGCCCTGTGTTCCTGTGAGGAACCGAAATTTAATTAACCTTATTTTTTTCACTATATCAAACGTTTGAGTCTTCATGCAAATCCTGTGAGTGCCGGTACCAAGTGAAGTCCTTATATATATATATATAAATATATACTGTGCTATACAACATAACCTCTGGCTCATTTACAACTTGCCTTGAAGCATTATACTGTAAGTCACCTGCTCAATCACAGCAAACAGACACGATCATAAGATCCCAACACATAATGTAGCGGCAGCGCAGTATAATGATCGCTGCAGAGAGTGCAGAGTTCTACACAGAGTTAGAAATTCTCTGAATCCAGGGATTGCTTTTCAGAATTGGCCAAACGGCAGGATTTTCAGTAAAATCCGGTTTCAGACGTCTGAATGCAGCTTTCCTGGGAGGTCTCTGAACACCCGAGTCACTGCACATAGGTGCTACAGACATTGCTAAACCCCCAAATCTGAGTCCCCACCAGATAGAGGCTCACAGGGCATGCTGGGAGATGGTGATACAAAAAACAACTGGAAGGCCACAGCTTGTTTTACTTTCTAATATTAAATGATAGAGTCAGACTCGGACTAATCCCACTAATTGCCCCTAATCACAACACACGCTATGATTAGACTAATGTCAATGCCCCCCACTACCCCGCGCCCAATTCAGGAATCGGAGTGTCGCTGACATCTCGTTGCTGGAATCCCTGACCCCGTTAAACAGGCCAAGGTTCTGATTTTGAATCAAAGGCTCAAAGTTGAATAGTGTCTAACTTTAAAGGACAAGTTAACCCAAAAACAACACAGTGCACATTCTTTGTGTTAACATTTCCTTTCTGACATATAAACCGAAATAAAACCTCATTCAAAATTCATCATTTTTTGCCGTTGTTTTCTCAAACCTGTTGCTATAAGGTTGCTAGGGCTCAGTCATGCTAGGAACCAGGTATAATTCAACATAAAACAAAGCACTATGAAAAACATTGTTTCCATTTCTTGCGGCTGGAAGGTACAATAACCTACACTCTCCAACTGATCCGCCCACCGACAGAGAGGGTACTAGGGGCCACACACCCCGTTCTAGTGGTTCATGTATAGGAACAACTACATTTCCCATCAGCTATTGGACAGCGCTGCAGAATATGTTTGCTCTTTATAACGACATATATTTATGACATTAATAATAATAATCCTTTGTAATAATAATATGAAAATAATTATAATATATATAATAATATGAAGTAGCATTGGAAAATGTCTGAATTCAGTTTAAAAGAAAATATTTGTTAAAACAAATGGACCTGTGTCTTTTGGCTGCAGAGAGGCCACGTTTCCCTGGAGCTCCAGAGGGAGGGTTGAGTAAACGTGTTGTAAGTCTATAGGCAGCTTTACTACAGCGGCTCTATGTACACAGCAGTATAATCTGGATTTATACCCGCGGTTTCTGACACCACTCATAATAGTCAGCCAAAGCCTCACTGTAAACAAGTCAATTTACAGCTCACGGGCCGACAGTTACACAAACTGGCGACTCACAGGGGACACAGCCTGACAGCTTGGGAATGGGGGGCAACTAACTAACTAACTAATTAACACAGCAGTGGCGCATAACTGATGTACAAGGGAAAGTAAATGCACATCTCACCTGCAGCCCTTTGGATCCTGTTGTACTACAACTCCCAGCATCCCCTGAGAAGGGCCAGCAGTTCAGGACAAGCTTTATAGGACAGACACATATACAGAAATGTCTACAACAGATGCTGTACATACACTGATTGTGTGAACAGATACTGAAGCTTATCCTCCGGACAACTAAATACTGTTATAGGATAAAGAAAACAGACTAGGAGTATAGAGGTTGATTGTGGAGATGAAGAATAATAGTACTGGGTGTGGCCCCTGGTCTAAGGTTTTTGGGTGGGTCCCTGGTGTCCCAGTCCGACACTGGTTACATAGGTGATTCACAGAATGTCAGGTATACTGATACTGTAGCCCAACAGAAAAAAAAAACTATTTTTTTACATAGATAGAGACAGATAGACAGCCAGAGATAGATAGATAGATAGACAGACAGACAGACAGACAGACAGACAGACAGACAGATGATAGATAGATAGATAGATAGATAGATAGATAGATAGATAGATAGATAGATAGATAGATAGATAGATAGATAGATAGATAATAGATAGAGATATATATTTAGAGAGAGATAGATTTGATTTGATAGAGAGAGAGAGAGAGAGAGAGAGAGAGAGAGAGAGAGAGAGAGAGAGAGAGAGATTTTTGGAGAGAGAGAGAGAGAGAGAAAGAGAGAGATATATTTAGAGAGATATTTAGAGAGAGAGAGAGATAGATATTTAGAGAGAGATATATATATTTAGACATAGAGATAGATATTTAGAGAGAGAGAGAGAGGGGGAGAGAGAGAGAGAGAGAGAGAGAGAGAGATTTAGAGAGAGCGATATTTAGAGAGAGAGAGAGAGAGATATTTAGAGAGAGAGAGAGAGAGAGAGAGATATTTAGAGAGAGAGAGAGATAGATATTTAGAGAGAAAGAGATAGAGATAGATATTTAGAGAGAGAGATAGAGAGAGAGAGAGAGATAGATATTGAGAGAGAGAGAGATAGATATTTAGAGAGAGAGAGATATTTAGAGAGAGAGATAGATATTTAGAGAGAGAGATAGAGAGATATTTAGAGAGATAGAGAGATAGATATTTAGAGAGAGAGAGATTTTTAGAGAGAGAGAGAGATATTTAGAGATAGATAGATATTTAGAGAGAGAGATAGATATTTAGAGAGAGAGATAGAGAGAGATATTTAGAGAGATAGAGATATAGATATTTAGAGAGAGAGAGAGAGATATTAAGAGAGAGAGATATTTAGAGATAGAGATAGCGAGAGACATAGATATTTAGAGAGAGAGAGATAAATGATAGATAAACATATTCAATAGATACATATATGATAGATAATATAAAGAGAGAAAGAAATATATAAATAGATGATATATAGATGAAATACAGAGACAGATGATGTACAGACTGACAGACAGATATATATAGATAAATAAATAAACAGACAGTGTCAGACAGAGAGAGTTGCCCCGGGAGAGGGAGCGCCCCCTGCTGGTGTGAGTGTGAGTGAGTGTAAGTGAGAGTGAGTGAGTCAGTGAGTGAGTCAGTGAGTGTGAGTGTCAGTGAGTGTGAGAGATGAGGGGAGGGATAATGACAGAAGTGACAGACACTGGGGGGAGGAGACAGAAATAGAACAGAAGTGAATGAGCCCCAGTGTTACACCCCCGCGCTAATCTCACAATGTGACTCCCACTTACCGGACTTAACCAGCCTGTGTATCCCGGGGGCATCCGGCGCCCTCACCCGAACCGACCAGGATCTCTGAGACTCCATTACGTCTGTCTGTGAGTCTGTGACTGTGTGAGACTGTGAGTGAGACTGGGGGACTGGGGGAGGGGCGGGTCGAGTCTCTCAATGTCCCGCTCGAGTCTCAGTCATTATTTGCAGTAACTGCTGCTCTTCCCCTGCCCGAGCTTTTCATGCAGCGCGGAGAGACCGTCACGTGACGCCACAGAACTCGCTCCTCCCCCCAGTGACTGTCACTCACATATAGACCCGCGACCCCAGTTCTTCAGTCGTGTCAGCTCAGGGGCTTGGGCAGAATTTATAACCCCAAAAGGCCCAACACTGAAATAAGTTCAGCTGGGCTACAATTCTATGGTACAAGAGCTGGTGTTACACTGTACTGATATAACAGAGTGTAAGCTCTTTCTAATAGATCGTCAGCTCTTCAGCACAGGAACCTCATTTCAACTGTGTATTGATACTCCTAGTCTTGTGTATTGATACTCCTAGTCTTGTGTATTGATACTCCTACTCTTGTGTATTGATACTCCTAGTCTTGTGTATTGATACTCCTAGTCTTGTGTATTGATACTCCTAGTCTTGTGTATTGATACTCCTTGTCTTGTGTATTGACACTCCTAGTCTTGTGTATTGATACTCCTACTCTTGTGTATTGATACTCCTAGTCTTGTGTATTGATACTCCTAGTCTTGTGTATTGATACTCCTAGTCTTGTGTATTGATACTCCTACTCTTGTGTATTGATACTCCTTGTCTTGTGTATTGATACTCCTTGTCTTGTGTATTGATACTCCTAGTCTTGTGTATTGATACTCCTACTCTTGTGTATTGATACTCCTAGTCTTGTGTATTGATACTCCTAGACTTGTGTATTGATACTCCTTGTCTTGTGTATTGATACTCCTAGTCTTGTGTATTGATACTCCTACTCTTGTGTATTGATACTCCTAGTCTTGTGTATTGATACTCCTAGTCTTGTGTATTGATACTCCTACTCTTGTGTATTGATACTCCTACTCTTGTGTATTGATACTCCTTGTCTTGTGTATTGATACTCCTAGTCTTGTGTATTGATACTCCTACTCTTGTGTATTGATACTCCTAGTCTTGTGTATTGATACTCCTAGTCTTGTGTATTGATACTCCTTGTCTTGTGTATTGATACTCCTAGTCTTGTGTATTGATACTCCTACTCTTGTGTATTGATACTCCTAGTCTTGTGTATTGATACTCCTAGTCTTGTGTATTGATACTCCTACTCTTGTGTATTGATACTCCTAGTCTTGTGTATTGATACTCCTACTCTTGTGTATTGATACTCCTAGTCTTGTGTATTGATACTCCTAGTCTTGTGTATTGATACTCCTAGTCTTGTGTATTGATACTCCTAATCTTGTGTATTGATACTCCTACTCTTGTGTATTGATACTCCTACTCTTGTGTATTGATACTCCTACTCTTGTGTATTGATACTCCTACTCTTGTGTATTGATACTCCTAGTCTTGTGTATTGATACTCCTAGCCTTGTGAATTGATACTCCTAGCCTTGTGTATTGATACTCCTACTCTTGTGTATTGATACTCCTACTCTTGTGTATTGATACTCCTAGTCTTGTGTATTGATACTCCTAGTCTTGTGTATTGATACTCCTACTCTTGTGTATTGATACTCCTACTCTTGTGTATTGATACTCCTAGCCTTGTGTATTGATACTCCTAGTCTTGTGTATTGATACTCCTAGTCTTTTGTATTGATACTCCTAGCCTTGTGAATTGATACTCCTAGCCTTGTGTATTGATACTCCTACTCTTGTGTATTGATACTCCTACTCTTGTGTATTGATACTCCTAGTCTTGTGTATTGATACTCCTAGTCTTGTGTATTGATACTCCTACTCTTGTGTATTGATACTCCTAGTCTTGTGTATTGATACTCCTAGTCTTGTGTATTGATACTCCTAGTCTTGTGTATTGATACTCCTAGTCTTGTGTATTGATACTCCTAGCCTTGTGTATTGATACTCCTAGCCTTGTGTATTGATACTCCTAGTCTTGTGTATTGATACTCCTAGCCTTGTGTATTGATACTCCTAGCCTTGTGTATTGATACTCCTAGCCTTGTGTATTGATACTCCTAGCCTTGTGTATTGATACTCCTAGCCTTCCTCCTAGACTAATATAGGCCAATATAGTGTTACTCTAGTGTTAGGGACAGCACTCACATACACATTCTACCACCTTACACTTTACTTTAAGCCACAGACTGACTTGTGTAGTGAATCCCACATTTTTTTGGGTGGGACGGGACGGGGGGGACTGCGGGGATTTATCAGGAATCAAAAATAAAGTAGAAAATGAGATCAGAAGGCCCTGCTCACAAGAGCTTACACTCTAGAGATATAAGGGACCCTAAACATTACAATGACCTTCCAAATGGGGCTTGAAGAGAAAAAGTTGAGCGACCTTTGCCCTAGCACTAGGCATATGGGAAAAATGCTTATAATAAAAATAAAAAAAATATTTTTGGGTGGCAATTTCCTTGAATTCCTGTGATGGAATGTACAGTATGTCTAGCTTCATAAGATGAAACTGGTTGTAATATTTAATTATTTGTGTTTTGAGTTATTTAGCTTTTTATACAGCCGCTCTCCAGTTTGTAGCAATCTGGTTGCTAGAGTTTAAATTCCCCTAGCAACCATGCATTGATTTGAATAAGAGACTGGAATATGAATAGGAGAGGCCTGAATAGAAAGATGAGTAATAAAAAGTAGCAGTAACAATACATTTGTAGCCTTACAGAGAATTTGTTTTAGATAGAGTCAGTGATCCCCATCTCAAAGCTGGAAAGAGTCAGAAGAAGAAGGCAAATAATTCAAAAACTATAAAAACTAAAACATGAAGACCAAATGAAAAGTTGCTTAGAATTAGCCATTCTATATCATACTAAAAGTTATCTTAAAGGTGAAGCGCCCCTTTAACAGAAAGGACAAATCAAACCAGCAACTGTCAGTGCCATGAAACTGAACCGCAACTGTTCACAACATTACAGGAGGCCAATATATAAATATAATATATATAAAGAATAAGATAGTGTTACTCATGGAGAGATCAGTTGGAATTGCTTTTAGTTTGTGCCCAGAGCCCAGACAAGAAGCTCCGTAGTGGCAGAAGCGCAGTGAACACAGACAGAGCCGTGAGATCTAAATCTGATCTGTTGTGTTTGTCACAATGTGAGGCTTATTGATGCCAAGGTACTGCGTGTTCTGCTGATGCTTCACAGTATAGGTCCTTCACCATGGCAACGGGAATAATGACACGCCATTCGCAAGGCTCTTAATAAATATATATATAAACGTGTACAGTATACAGTATTTATATAAAGGACAAGTGGTGGGCGAGAAGTTTTTCCTCTGTAGATTGATGACAATAGGCCCCATGTTCTGCAGCTGAATAGGTTTATTCTAGTAATACTCTGTTGGGTTAATACTTCCCCTTTTATTCTCTCCAGCTTTTCACTGGCAGTAAGTTCTTTACACGGCTATTGAGCGACTCTGTACAGTCTGTATCTGCTGCTGCAGCTTTGATTCAGAGAAGTAACTGAGAGGGGGGTTCCTTGTGCTCAGAGTCTTTGCTTTGGGATTTTGTACAGGGAAACTGCAGCTTCAGAGACTCAAAATGGGGTGTAGCACAAGATGGAGACAGTAGGGCAAGATGGAGACAGTAGGGCAAGATGGAGACAGTAGGGCAAGATGGAGACAGTAGGACAAGATGGAGACAGTAGGGCAAGATGGAGACAGTAGGACAAGATGAAGACAGTAGGACAAGATGGAGACAGTAGCACAAGATGGAGACAGTAGGACAAGATGGAGACAGTAGCACAAGATGAAGACAGTAGGACAAGATGGAGACAGTAGGGCAAGATGGAGACAGTAGGACAAGATGGAGACAGTAGGACAAGATGGAGACAGTAGGACAAGATGAAGACAGTAGGACAAGATGGAGACAGTAGGACAAGATGGAGACAGTAGGGCAATATAGAGACAGTAGGACAAGATGAAGACAGTAGGAAAAGATGGAGACAGTAGGACAAGATGAAGACAGTAGGGCAAGATGGAGACAGTAGGACAAGATGGAGACAGTAGGACAAGATGGAGACAGTAGGACAAGATGGAGACAGTAGGACAAGATGGAGACAGTAGGACAAGATGGAGACAGTAGGACAAGATGGAGACAGTAGGACCAAGATGGAGACAGTAGGGACAAGATGGAGACAGTAGGGGCAAGATGGAGACAGTAGGACAAGATGGAGACAGTAGGACAAGATGGAGACAGTAGGACAAGATGGAGACAGTAGGACAAGATGGAGACAGTAGGACAAGATGGAGACAGTAGGACAAGATGGAGACAATAGGGCAAGATGGAGACAGTAGGACAAGATGGAGACAGTAAGACAAGATGGAGACAATAGGGCAAGATGGAGACAGTAGGACAAGATGGAGACAGTAGGGCAAGCTAAAAACCATAGAGCAAGACTGAGGCAGTAGGGCAGCATTGCATCAGCAGGTCATTTATTGCAATATTAGGACAAGGTGTAGACATGGTGGCAGATGTCGACAGTTTTTATCAGTGTTTCCCAACCTGTGATCAGTTGCTACTGAAAGCTTAGCACTCACCAACAGTCTGTGAACTGGACACTGCCCTGACATAAATCACTTGCAAAACAGATTGTTCTGCTCACCAATGTCATAATAATATCAAGGTCCTGGCAGAGAATAGAAGGTTCAGTTTGCCCTTCATGGAAAAGGTTCAGGGGATATTAACTGGAGCTTTCAGGAATCTTTTTCCAAATCGAATGATATTGATGGTTTATAGAACTTGCTGCCCTGGGTTTTTATGAAATATAAAATATTGCTTTTTGTAAAGAAAAATATATGTATTTTTTTTTTGCATGAGCTCATTCTGTTGGGTGTATATAGAAAAGAAGCAAAAACACAGCTGAAGTACTAGATACAGGTATGAGATCTGTTATCCAGAATGCTCGGTACCTGGGATTTTCCGGAAAACGGATCTTTCCATAATTTCGATCTTCATACCTTAAGTGAGTCTACTAGAAAATCATATAAACATTAAATAAACCCAAAAAGCAGTTTTTTCTTACAATAAGGATTAATTATATCTTAGTTGGGATCATGTACAAATGACTGTTTTATTATTACACAGAAAAAGGAAATCAGTTTTTTAAAATGTGGATTATTTCACTATATAAGAGTCTATGGGAGACGGCCATTCCATAATTCGGAGCTTTCTCAATAATAGGTTTCAGAATAACGGATCCCATACCTGTATTTACATTTAATTAATCTGACACATGATTCAACAGATTGAAGGGAAACCATGATAGTCTTTCTGTGCTCACTGGACCAGTTCCAAACCTTAGGCTCATAGTGTCATTCAACCTCTACTTCACCTTGTTCTATTGTGAAGTGATGGATTCTGGGACTTGAAGTCCCTGTGCTTTCTGTGGTGTTCAATACACAGATTCTCTGTTCCGATAAAAAATGTTCAACCTGTATTATTTTACCTGCAGAGAATGCTGGGAGTTGGGCCGTACACTGGGCAACCTGTGAAGAGCAAGCTTTTGGCCCTAATGGACACGGAGGGCTGAACAGCGCTGTTCTGTTCATACAACCAAAGCATACCTCCCAACATTTTGGAAATAGAAAGAGAGACGCACATTTTATTGGCCCCGCCTGTTTTTGTGGCCACACCCCCAATTACCATTTTCATTTGGCAGGTTATGAAAGGTTGAACACATTTCTGTGGTTTTTATGTGTTATTACAGTTTTGCTAATTAAGGTGAATTGCCCTTTAAGCTACAAGTCACAGTTTCCCCCAAGAGGCCTGCTTATCTTAAATTGTTCCAATTGTTTCTTTTCTTATCTTAAAGGGGTGGTTCACCTTAAAGTAAACTTTTAGTATGTAATAGAATAGCCAATTCTAAGCACCTTTTCCATTGGGTTTCATTATTTATTTTTTATAGTTTTATAATTATTTGCCTTTTTCTTCTGACTCTTTCCAGCTTTCAGATGGTGTTCGCTGACCCCATGTAAAAATCAAATGCTCTGTAAGGCTGCACACTTATTATTACTGCTACCTTTTATTGCTCATCTGTCTAGTAAGGTCCTTTCCTATTCTTATTCCAGCGTCTTATTCAAATCAATACATAGTTGCTAGGGGAATTTGGACCCTAGCTACCATATTGTTTATAATGCCAATTGAAGAGCTGCTGAATAAAAAGCTAAGTAAGTCAAAAACCACAAATAATAAAAAATGAAAGTCAGAATATCCCTCTCTACATCATACTAAAAGTTAACTCATAGATGAACATCCCCTTTATATTGTTACAATTGTTTCTTTGCTTATCTTAAATTGTTACAATTGTTTCTTTGCTTATCTTAAATTGTTACAGCTGTTTCTTTGCGTATCTTAAATTGTTACAAAAGTATCTAAGTGCAGCTGCCTCGTATTCTGGGCTCTCTGCTAAAAGCCAATTAAGTTATAAACTTAGTATTT
The DNA here is from genome assembly GCF_017654675.1 of Xenopus laevis. NCBI lineage: Eukaryota > Metazoa > Chordata > Amphibia > Anura > Pipidae > Xenopus > Xenopus laevis. The sequence goes on along the minus strand of NC_054378.1, from coordinate 127,304,188 downwards.
TCTTTCTGGCTGTTCAGAGCAGGAGATCAAAGAGAAAATCGGGACATTTCAGTAATGGGCTGTCAAAATTGGGACTGTCCCACAAAAAACTGTATATTTGGGATGTATGCCAAAGGCCTGACTATGTAGGTCGGACAGGAAGTTAATAGGGCTATTTCCTTGTGATGTTCCTGCCCATGAGGTACATTGGCAGATAAAATTTCCACTCTGTAAGGATTAATGGTGGTCAAAAATCTATTCACATTGAGCCAGTTTTAGATCTGACCCTGCACGCTGATTTATTTAAACTGCACAAGAGCCGTTGCCAAAAGCAACCAATCAGCATTCCTTTTTGAACAGTGTACTGAAAATAAAGACCTGATTGGCTGGCCCTTATGCACATTAGCACCTACATGATTATACTAAACATCATCATCCGTCTGCCAGTGAAAAGGAGATGATGCAAAAATTCAATTTGAATAATTTGTAAAATTCTCATTTGTTTTTGTGTGATACAGCAGCGCAAGAGCAGGGAACGGAGCACAAATTGGTGACTAAAAATAAATGTAAAAATATGAGTATTACGTTTTAGTCCCTAAATTCATGGCTTGGTCTCCAGCCTGGGCTGTTGTGCAGCACCCTCCCAGCCTCATTATTTCACATTTAATAGAGATGCTAATATTAGCGGTTTTATTAAGAAATGAGGTCTGTCGGCTCCTGGCCTCATTAGATAGTTTTCCATTTTTAGTGTCAATGTGCTGAATGAGGACAGGAAGAAAGTGTCACTTTCATTAGCAGATAAATTCAGTCTGACCCAGATGGAATTTTAGGGAAATAGTGTATTCTGAGCTTAGGCAAGTGCAGGTCAGAAATAATTTAAGATGAATATAGATTTCACAAGTAGGAACCAAGGTAAGTTGGAGAAACCACACACCTCACAAACCCTAAATTCTTATCCTGGTGCCCAGTGATAGAGGAATCGGCCACCTCACATCCAAAGTATGAAGAAATTCATCGGCACACAGGAGTTGCGATAGCAGGGGAAGTCCTTGCAATTTTATTAATGCAGTGGTGCAATGTTTTCGGGGACACACCCCTTTGTCAAGATGCTTGATGCTGTAGGGTGCATAAGAATGTGGTGGTGCCAGTATTATAGGGTGTATGAGAATGGGGTGGTGCCAGTATTATAGGGTGTATGAGAATGGGGTGGTGCCAGTGCTGTAGGGTGCATGAGAATGGGGTGGTGCTAGTGCTGTAGGGTGCATGAGAATGTGGTGGTGCCGGTATTGCAGGGTGCATGAGAATGTGGTGGTGCCGGTTTTGTAGGGTGCATGAGAATGTGGTGGTGCCAGTATTATAGGGTGTATGAGAATGGGGTGGTGCCAGTGCTGTAGGGTGCATGAGAATGTGGTGGTGCCAATATTGTAGGGTGCATGAGAATGTGGTGGTGCCAGTGCTGTAGGGTGCATGAGAATGGGATGGTGTCAGAGCTGTACTTTGCATGAGAATGTGGTGGTGCCAATATTGTAGGGTGCATGAGAATGTGGTGGTGCCAGTACTATAGGGCAGAGACTGAACTTTTAGGGTCTCTTACACACTAGATAAACAGTGTACACCAAGGCTCTGCTTCCTTAACCCTCGAACACAAGACAGCCCTCCAGGCCCAACATGGCCCTCCAAGTGATTTCTTTTGGATGTTTATGCAGTGAGGGAAGAGGAGAAATCAAAAACAAACAATTATCCCCTTATATTTTAGTAAAAGTTTTAGTCCTTTGATTAAAGCAGAGGTCTGACATAAGTCGGTAATAATTATATCACGAATTGAAAGAAAGAAAAAGTACCCCGTTTAATCAATAAATTGTTTAATTGATTAAACGGGGTACTTTTTCTCTTTCTTTCGGGAAGAGGAGGAATCTGATTTTGTGCTTTTAAAGGGATACTGTCATGGGAAAAAAAATTTTTTGAAAATGAATCAGTTAATAGTGCTGCTCCAGCAGAATTCTGCACTGAAATCCATTTCTCAAAAGAGCAAACAGATTTTTTGATATTCAATTTTGAGATCTGACATGGGGCTAGACATTTTGTCAATTTCCCAGCTGCCCCCGGTCATGTGACTTGTGCCTGCACTTTAGGAGAGAACTGCTTTTTGTCAGGCTGCTGTTTTTCCTTCTCAATGTAACTGAATGTGTCTCAGTGGGACATGGATTTTTACTATTGAGGGCTGTTCTTAGATCTACCAGGCAGCTGTTATCTTGTGTTAGGGAGCTGTTATCTGGTTACCTTCCCATTGTTCTTTTGTTTGGCTGCTGGGGGGGAAAAGTGAGGGGGTGATATCACTCCAACTTGCAGTACAGCAGTAAAGTGTGATTGAAGTTTATCAGAGCACAAGTCACATGACTTGGGGCAGCTGGGAAATTGACAATATGTTTAGCCCCATGTCAGATTTTAAAATGTAATATAAAAAAATCTGTTTGCTCTTTTGAGAAATGGATTTCAGTGCAGAATTCTGCTGTAGCAGCACTATTAACTGATTCATTTTGAAAAAATGTTTTTTTCCCATGACAGTATCCCTTTAATGACAGGGCTACAGGGTGTGGTTAGTGCTGCCCTATGCCTCACAATTATAAAATAACACCAGGTCACGACTGGGCTTTTCTTTCACTTAACACTTCTATATATAGTAATATTGCATATGTGTGGAATTTATTGCCTGACAGGCACATTTTATCCATTGCTGTTAAGCAGAATCTCCACCCAATAAAAGTTAAAATTCCCATAATACAGTCATTACACATTTTCACTGCATACCTCCCAACATTTTGGAAGTAAAAAGAGGGACAAAAATTTTTTTCGCGCACGTAGCGCAGCAATTTTTTGACCACACCCCTTTCGGTGGCCACACCCCCTAATTACCATGTTTGTTTTACAAAATTTGGCAGGTTATGAAAGTTTGAAAATATTTCTCCTTATCTAAACTGTGTTTTTGTGTCTCAAAATTGTTACAAAGTATCTTATTTGCACCTGTTAGCTGTTCTGGGCTCTCTGCTAAAAGCCAATTAAGTTAGAAAGTTTGTTTCTTTTTCTGGTTGTTCAATGCAGAGAAAAGAGGGACTTTCCAGTACAAATGAGGGACTGTGGGTTGAGCTGTCAAAAGAGGGACTGTCCCTCCGAAAAAGGGACAGTTGGGAGGTATGTCACTGGTCTTACAGTTATTTGTTAATGTTAACTGGAAGCCGTATCTTTCTGTCCCTTTCTGTTCTCTGGTTGTGACACTTGAAACAAAGTATAAATTATCCTCCAAGTCTTGCCTACATTATTCTAGGATTCAGAACTAGCAGTGCAGAGAATATACAAAAGAGCACGTCAGGCACTGCTATTGGTGTATAACTGTATATAATAATAAGAATAAGAATATATAGAAAAATTGTTTTTGATTTGCTCTGCAGTCACATTTTGATAATTTTCATATAATCTGAATTTCATTTGTAGAACAGAACACTTTGGGGCACATTTACAAAGCTCGAGTGAAGGATTCGAATTAAAAAAACTTCGAATTTCGAAGTGTTTTTTTGGCTACTTCGACCATCGAATGGGCTACTTCGACCTTCGACTACTACTTCGACTTCGAATCGAACGATTCGAACTAAAAATCGTCCGACTATTCGACCATTCGATAATCGAAGTACTGTCTCTTTAAGAAAAACTTCGACCCCCTAGTTCGGCAGCTAAAAGCTACCGAACTCAATGTTAGCCTATGGGGAAGGTCCCCATAGGCTTGCCTGTGATTTTTTGATCGAAGGATATTCCTTCGATCGTTGTATTAAAATCCTTCGAATCGTTCGATTCGAAGGATTTAATCGTTCGATCGAACGAATAATCGTTCGATCGCAGGATTTGCGCTAAATCGTTCGACTTCGATATTCGAAGTCGAACGATTTTAGTTCCTGGTCGAATATCGAGGGTTAATTAATTAACCCTCGATATTCGACCCTTAGTAAATCTGCCCCTTTGTGTGTGATTGTGAGGAACAGGATTGTGTCTCCAGCAAATTGCAGGCACATTTGGCGCATGCGTTGCCTCTACCCACGCACTTCTGCAACGGAGCTCGGCAGCACCTACTGACAGCAATTATCAGATTTTTCTATCAAATGTGCTCACTTACCCGATCCATTCATTATGTGTTTCCTATTGTCATTGTGGAACTTGGAGTGGAGCGAGTATTCCTTCTGCAAAGAGAGAAAACAACGGAGGCAATTAGTACACTGGCGACAAGGTCACCCTAAAAGGCATAAATGTCCCTAGTGATGGCAGACTCACAACAAAATACCTTATTATTTATAATGCAGCCTCCAGCTCCTCAACTGTTGTTGAACTGCAGCTCCCAGAATCCTCTGACAGTTCAGCCACTTTTTGGACATCTCTGATATGATGTTACTGACATCACCTCCCCTTAGTACACGTATGTCATTCTTTATCTAGAAGCTTGTTATCCTGAAAGCTCCAAATTACCGGTAAGCCGTCTCCAATTGACTCAATTTTATCCAAATAATCCAAATTTTTAAAAATGTTTTCCCTTTTCTCTGTAATAATAAAACAGTACCTTGTACTTGATTCCAATTAAGATATAATTAATCCTTATTGGAAGCAATTTAATATTTATATGATTTTCTAGTAGATGGACAGGCTAAAATTAAGTAAGCTTTATCAGAAAGGTCTATATAAATACACCAGTAACCCTCAAAGTAATGCTGCTCTGAGTCCTCTGTCAAAAGAAACAGCACATTTCTTTCCTTCTATTGTGTACTCATGGGCTTCTGTATCAGACTTCCTGTTTTCAGCTTAAACCTCCAGGGCTAGGGCTTGAGCATGCTCAGTTTGTTCCTCTCCCCCTCCCTCCTCCCCTTCCTGCTGTAATCTGATCCCAGAGCTATGAGTGAGCAGGGAGAGACTCAGGCAGGAAGTGATGCCACACCAAGCTAATATGGCAGCTGATATCCTAAACAAACAGAGAGCTTCTAGAGCTGGTTACTCAGGTATGGTAAAACATTCTGCAGAATAAATATAATGTTATAGCTTGCACTATTGTGCCTAATCTATTGGTAATAAACTGCTTCGGTAGCTTTCCTTCGAAAAGATCCATATTACAGAAAGATATGTTATGGGGAAAACCCCAGATCCCAAGCATTCTGGATAACAGGTCTCATACCTGTGCAAACACTGTATCAAAGTTGCATCCTTTATTAACTAATCTACAGTTGCTCTCCTTCCCCTATCACCATCTTGTCTTACTCTTCACCTTAATGCTGAGGTCAGATCTGAGCCTAAATTTCTCTACTCACCTGCTGCTTCTCCGCTCCTGCTCTGCCTGTACCCGGAAGCATTCTATCTGTTTGGGTGCAGGCAGACAAGCTGGATTTCGGTGCAGAAATGCAACATTTTGAATTTAGCGTCAAAATCCGTCCTAAGTTCAAAAGGCAAGGGAAGCAACAGGGCAGCAGATTCTCCTTCTGTCGTCTGGCCCTAGCCTAAAGGACCAGTGTGAATCTTAAGGTGGCCATGGATGTTAAGATTTTCTCTCCATAACGACCAATTATAGTGCGATCCGAGGAATCCGTCAAATTATCGGGAATTTAGAGGACGTTCGAACGATTAGAGGATCGTAACTAACGATTTTTTTAGTCCGACGTCGGTGAGAAAATCGGTCAGTCCGGTTACAAAATATTCATCGTTCACAGTGAAATGTATTCAATGTCCAATTGTTTGCAGGGCCAAGCAGGCGGCTCCCCACAGTTTTCCTGGCTTCAACTAGACAATATCAATTGAAATGGTCTTTTTAGTTGATGGACAAATCGTACATATAGGGGCCGATTCACTAACTTCGAGTGAAGGATTCGAAGTAAAAAAACTTCGAATTTTTGTGCTCCTCGACTATCGAATTGGCGGAAATTCGCCTGAGTAGAATGATTTGAATAGATCGAGCGCAAAAACGCTACGACTATTCGCCATTCGATAGTCGAAGTACTGGATCGAGCGCAAAAACACTGCGACTATTCGCCCATTCGATAGTCGGAATACTGTCTCTTTTAAAAATACTTCGTCTGCCTACTTCGCCACCTAGAACCTACCGAATTGCTTTAAAAGCCTATGGGAAAGTCCTGTAGGCTTGTTTTCCAAGTTTTTGATCGAATAAAAAGGCATTTGATCGAATGAAAATCCTCCGAGCGAATATTCGATTGAGCGCCTATTCCCCTGGGGAATATTCGCCAATTCGACTATTCGCCAGCATGTAAATTCGCCCGAATTGCCTATTCGATTCTATTCCCCAGTCGAATTTCGAGGGATTTAACCCCTCGAAATTCGACCCTTGATGAATTTGCCCCTTAAACGATAAAGATCTTAAAAAAATCTATGGCCACCTTTACTGATGTCCAAGCAACAATCCTCCAGTTGAAGCCACAATTCTGTTATTGCTAATGGAAATTATAATTCACTACTATTAATTATTAACAATTATCTGTTCTATGTCTGCGTGATTCACACATTTATATAAGGAGGGATAATGTGGTCACAAGGGCAAGATCAGGCCTTTGCTATTATCATTCTGTGTGGGCTGGAAAACTTTTTGCAGAGCATTGGAACCCTGTTATTATATTTATCAGCCCATTGGCACACGAGGGTGATCTATATCTACTGTATATTGTATGTTCAGTGGGTTTATTTATTCTACCTGACTTAGGTTTAAACTTTCAGAAGAAGTCGGGAGCTTATTTCCCTGTGTATCAGGGCTGTCTGACCATTGTAAGACTTAAGGTGCCCATACATGGATAGATCCGCTCGTTTGGCGATGTCGCCAAACGAGCGGATCTCGCTCCGATATGCCCACCTTGAGGTGGGCAATATCGGGCAGATCCGATCGTGGGCCCCATCCGATCGAGAGCTGGCCGACTTTCGGCCAGATCTCGATCGGGGAAGCCCGTCGGGGGCCCCCATACACGGGCCAATAAGCTGCCGACACAGTCTGTCGGCAGCTTTTATCGGCCCGTGTATGGCCACCTTAACCGGCAGAAAATTGAGTAGACATCTATCAATCATGTTTGAAAATCCCATTGGACAAGGATCATAGTGGGGCAGTTATATGGTTCTGTATCCCAGCAGGTCCCTATAGGCCGACAGTATGATCAGATCAGTTCAAATTGGACCTCATCAAGCAAGTGGATCAGGGAGCCAGATGTAAGAATGTTTGAGCCTTCAGGCTCTCGCAGTTGCAAGGGGAGGCAAAAAGTAGCCTCTTGTGACTTTAATAGTCAAATTGGCCCCTTTTTGACCCACTCCAATGCTGATGTTTTAAGCGTAGAGCGGGAGAAGGGGATGGCATCAGAGCGGCAGCAACCCCAGGCCAAAAAAGTTCCTAAACTCTCACGTGGTTTCCTTAATTCAATACTGAGCGGGTTTTCCTTTTCCCCCGACCAGAAAATAAAAAGCTTGTCAGGTTTTAAGTAAATTTCTTTGGAAAAACACTCAGGGGACATCCCCCCACTTGGTATGTGAAAGAAGAAACAACACAAGAGTTAAGAAACTTTAGAAAGTGATTTTTGGACCCAAATGTTACAGCCCGAAGGCTTAAACATTCTTGAACTGGGCCCATAGTGTTTGGCCAGATTAAAATTCTCTTATACACTTACATATATAACCAAAGGCTCCTATGACTTTAATGCTGGATTACTGAGCCCATATTTAGAAACCTTGCCATAAAGCAAGACTGCTGTGATATAAAGTAGAAATAATCATGCGTTCCACAAAAAAATGAAACTTTGTACAGCGTCACTCATTGCTTTTATTTTGGATGACCTGAAATCCATTTTGGATGACCTGAAATCATATCCATTGGTAACATGAAGTTGCGCTAAAATACACACCGGGTGGCCATAGACGTAACAATTACGATCTTTCTTGGAAAAGATCTTTCGTTCGTTTCAATACACAAGTGTAGAGCTGAATGGTCAGATATACAGAGAGAAACAATAGAATTCTACCTGGATCTGACGATTCAGCACTAACAATGGCCGATGTTTGGGTTCCTTCAAAGGCACCTGATCAAAATTTTCCGTCCAGCTAAATCGACGAGCCGACTGATATCCAAGTCTTCTGCTGATATCGGTCGGCTCTTTTCCCATCATACACGCACCGAATATCATACGAAAATTTGTTTTGTACGATATTATCTGTGCGTCTATGGCCTCCTTTACAATGGCCGATGTTTGGGTCCCTTCAAAGGCACCTGATAAATTTGCCATCCAACCCGATCGGCGAGCCGACCAATATCCAAGTCTTCTGCCGATATCGGTCGGCTCTTTTCCCATCATACACGCACTGAATATCGTACGAACATTAGTTTCATACAATATTATCTGTGCGTCTATGGTCACCATAAGATATTTTTCTTTTCTACTGGAAAGAAAATTATCAAGACTTTAAAGAAAAGATAAAGGTTTATAAAACAGTGAAAGTAGATATGAAGCCCTTGGATTGGCATTAATGTGACTCATCCCGTCTTTCAAGATCACAGCCGGAGCTGAGCAAATAAATATAATAAGCTTGTTGCCTGTCGATACTGCTGAGAGCGTTTGCTTTCTGCCTTTCCTTCTAAGTCAATATTTGGCTTCCACAAGCTGTGGGTTACCTTGATGCAGGTTAAACGTTACTGATAATATGTGACTGTGCAGCTGATATTGTAACCACAGGCTCCCAGGGCTGAGACTTACTGGACATAGTCTGTGAAACATTAACAGCAAAAGAACTCGGCCGCTCTATAAACATCACAGAATAAGCTATACAGTACAGTCATGTAGTATTATGGCTTCAGCTGATCGTCACCAGGTAGTGGCGCTGTTCTGCAGTGTTCTATGGGAAGGATAGAAGATAAACCCTCATACAGTACTGCCTAACGGAAACAACACAGCAGCTTGCATATAAAGCTATGGGATCCATTATCCAGAAACCCGTTAGATTTACGGAAAGGCCTTCTCCCTTAGGGGTATATTTATCAAAGAGTGAAGTTAATAGTGAATTTCCGCCACTAGAGTGAAATTCCGCCACTTCCCATTCATTTCTATGGGGTTTTTAAAGTCGTATTTATCAAAGCGTGAAATTTCACTTTCACTCATTGATAAATACGCCTTTCAAAATCCCATAGAAATGAATGGAGAGCTGCGGAATTTCACTCTAGTGGCGGAACTTCACTCTTTGATAAATTTACCCCATAGACTCCATTTTATCCCAATAATTAAGGGTCGAATATCGAGGGTTAATTAACCCTCGATATTCGACTGGGAACTAAAATCGTTCGACTTCGAATATCGAAGTTGAACGATTTTGCGCAAATCCTGCGATCGATCGATCGATCGAACGATTAAATCCTTCGAATCGAACGATTCGAAGGATTTGAATCCAACGATCGAAGGAAAATCCTTCGATCAAAAAATCACAGGCAAGCCTATGGGGACCTTCCCCATAGGCTAACATTGACTTCGGTAGGTTTTATCTACGGAAGTAGGTGGTCGAAGTATTTTTTAAAGAGACAGTACTTCGATTATCGAATGGTCGAATAGTCGAACGATTTTTACTTCGAATCATTCGAATCGTTCGAATTCGATCGAATTTAACCAATTCGATGGTCGAAGTACCCAAAAAATACTTCGAAATTCGAAGTTTTTTTAATTCGAATCCTTCACTCGAGCTTCATGAATCGGCCCCTAAATGTTTTAAAAATGATCTCCTTTTTCTCTGTAATGATAAAACAGTAGTTTGTACTTGATCTTGAGAAAAAGGAGAAGGAAAAGTTTTATTTATTTATCTCCTTAACCCTGCACACCATCCGCTGGATTTCTCAATTGATGGGTGGTGCTCCCTTATCTTGTTTGTGATTGATTGTTTGTACTTGATCCCAACTAAGATATAATTAATCCTTATTGGAAGCAAAACCAGCCTATTGGGTTTATTTCATGTTTACATGATTTTTTAGCGAACGTATATAGTAACTCCTATTATCGCATTCGTGCTACGTAAGTTGTCTCGCAAGGTTTACTAAAGATTATCGCCAGAATCGTTGCCAATTTATATTGCCACCCAGAGAGTAGAGTTATGTGATAAAGAGACAGAAATTGTACAGTAAAAGAGGAGTATAATCAGTTTTTTTAAACATAAGCAGTGAAAATGAGTGATTGCACTGGGGAAGAATGATACTTAGAAATGTATTTTTTGTGAATTAAAATAATGGGAAAATAATTTATTCTTGATAGTACTTAATTGACCATAAGTATATTTAATAATACATTATAAACTGGTTATAAATACAGATATGGGATCCATTATCCAGATGAATTACAGAAAGACCGCCTCCCAGCGCCGATTCTGACTAAGGAGCCGCCTGAGGAGGCTCCTGCAATACCGCCCCCCCTCACCAGCTTACGTGTCGGGAGGGGAGGCAGACACACTATTGCGGAGAGCGCAATTGCGCTCTCTCGCAATAGTACAGCCGAATTTCCAGTTCAAAAAACGGAAATTCGGCTCTTAAAGGTGCAGGAGCGTCTTTTTGCTGCCCCTGGAACCCTCTCAGGCGCTGCCGCCTGAGGCGAGCGGCTCAGCTCGCCTCATTGGCGGCGCGCCCCTGCCGGGTCCTATAGATTCCATTTTATCCAAATAATTCCATTTTTTAAAAATGATTTCCCCTTTCACTGTAATAAAAAATTAGTACTTTGTACTTGATCGCAACTAAGAAATAATTAATTCTTATTGGAAGCAAAACCAATTTACATTATTTCCTAGCAGCCTCAAGGAATAAAGATCCTTTATCTGGAAAACCCCAGGTCCCGAGCATTCTGGATAACAGGTCCTTTACCTGTACTATACTGAAGGAAGCAACATGGCAGCTCCTGCCTGTAAGAATAAATACACGGCTATAAAGAAACAATGTTCTCTGCTGTGTCCCCTCACTGTACTGTATGTAGGAATAAGGAATCTTTTCCTTTTGACTCTGTGTTCCAGGACATTGTCAGCTCAGCAGCCCCCTGGAATGTTAATCTTTTACTGTCAGCTAATACACATCACTATCTCCATGACACAAAATATTAAATAAAGCTTCTCCTGGAGTTTCTGAAGCTGTGCAATTTGCTGCATTGGATTCCAACAGAACAGAAATGAATTTGTGCTGTGTAATCTGTTTAGGGATCATAGATAAGTATATATATATATATATATATATATATATGTGTGTGTATATATACTGTATATATATATATATATATACACAAGAGCCATAAAAAGCTTTAAAATAAATCTGTATTAGTAGTTCTTACAGAGGTGTCAGGCTGGATCTGATGGGATCTGAGAGCATGTTGAACCCACCTGATTAGACCTCCCTGCCATACTCACTACTCTATTGCTTTGACACCTCATTACCTGTATAAAAGCACTCAAATGGCAGCCTTGTACTTTTATTTGGTCATGGACTCCTTGATGACTTCTAATATCCTTATCATTTACAGTAAGGGGTACATTATCCCTAATAATACATGAGTGATACTCAGAGTTCCCTGTATAACTCAGCCTGCAGCCTTGTGCCTTTATATGGTCACAGAACAACCCCTCAGTGACTTCTAATATCCTTATCATTTACAGTAGGGGCTACATTATCCCTTATAATACATGAGTGATACTCAGAGTTCCCTGTATAACTCAGCCTGCAGCCTTGTGCCTTTATATGGTCACAGAACAACCCCTCAGTGACTTCTAATATCCTTATCATTTACAGTAGGGGGTACATTATCCCTAATAATACATGAGCGATACTCAGAGTTCCCTGTATAACTCAGCCTGCAGCCTTGTGTCTTTATATGGTCACAGAACAACCCCTCAGTGAGTTCTAATATCCTTATAATTTACAGTAGGGGGTACATTATCCCTTATAATACATGAGTGATACTCAGAGTTCCCTGTATAACTCAGCCTGCAGCCTTGTGCCTTTATATGGTCACAGAACCCCTCAGTGACTTCTAATATCCTTGTCATTTACAGTAGGGGGTACATTATCCCTTATAATACATGAGTGATACTCAGAGTTCCCTGGATAACTCAGCCTGCAGCCTTGTGCCTTTATATGGTCACAGAACAACCCCTCAGTGACTTCTAATATCCTTATCATTTACAGTAGGGGGTACATTATCCCTTTTAATACATGAGTGATACTCAGAGTTCCCTGTATAACTCAACCTGCAGCCTTGTGCCTTTATATGGTCACAGAACCCCTCAGTGACTTCTAATATCCTTGTCATTTACAGTAGGGGGTACATTATCCCTTATAATACATGAGTGATACTCAGAGTTCCCTGTATAACTCAACCTGCAGCCTTGTGCCTTTATATGGTCACAGAACAACCCCTCAGTGATTTCTAATATCCTTATCATTTACAGTAGGGGGTACATTATCCCTTCTAATACATGAGTGATACTCAGAGTTCCCTGTATAACTCAGCCTGCAGCCTTGTGCCTTTATATGGTCACAGAACAACCCCTCAGTGAGTTCTAATATCCTTATCATTTACAGTAGGGGGTACATTATCCCTTATAATACATGAGTGATACTCAGAGTTCCCTGTATAACTCAGCCTGCAGCCTTGTGTCTTTATATGGTCACAGAACAACCCCTCAGTGACTTCTAATATCCTTATCATTTACAGTAGGGGGTACATTATCCCTTATAATACATGAGTGATACTCAGAGTTCCCTGTATAACTCAGCCTGCAGCCTTGTGCCTTTATATGGTCACAGAACAACCCCTCAGTGACTTCTATCAGAGTGTCAAGTCCCACCCACTGCTTGAGTCAAAGACTTCTTGCTTCTGACCTTCAAGCTGCCATTCAAGTGTTCTAGTCCCACCCAGTGATTAACTTAGAAACTCTTTGCCTGTAAGATGCCATCAGAGAGTTGTAGCCTCATCCACAGCTTGATATACAGACTCGTTTTCCCACCACCGTAAGCGGTTCTAGTCCCAGCCACTAGTTGAGATACAGCCTTTGTGCCTCTCCCAGTGTAAGTTGCCATCAGTAAAGTAGCACCCACCCAACATTGGGTAATCAAGATTAAAATGGCATCAGTAGGGCAAGATTGTGATTAAGGTGGTCGTATTTTGTTGTGTTCCAATTTGGGGTGTGCATGAGGGAGTGGGACAAATAATTTCAGGGGCTGTTAAGTTTAGGGGGGACGTTGGCATCACTGAACGGGCGTGTTGTGTGGGTGTTGACTCTGGACTTCTGGAGAATTATGTTTTGTCCATGATTCAGAATGCTGAAACCCAGACAGGCAGTTTTAACCAGACAGTTCCAAAATGGCAACCCCAGTGACGGTGGAGCAAAATATTTATAGAAGGGCAAGATGTAGACAGAAGGGCAGAAATAAAATATGTTTTGTTGTCACTCCCCACCAGCTGAAAGGCCACAGGTTTCACGTTTCTATTTCAGATAACTAAAGGGCACGGCAAAGTCAGTTTTCATCGGGTCCCAACACAACTGGTGCAGGTCCAGTTAGAGATCTGAGAAACTGTGATCCTGTCTATTAGAGCAACAAAACACGGCTGGAAATGGAAGAACGACTAAAGAAAAAGAGTTTCCCTCAGCAGCTAAAGTTGAGGACTGTGTTTGTTATTCTGAACTCAATGGAAGTCTTTGTTCGGCCTCCTTTGTGGCAGGTTCATTTGCACTGGCCAAAGAACTTTACCTGGAACATTCCGTCAGCCCCGACGGAGGCATCTACATTAAATGACTCTAAAGAAGTTGTTCTGAGCCAGACTGGGTGACAAAAAGCCTTTGTGTTTGTCCACGACGCCCTGAAGTCTCTGAGCTGAGCCCGGCCCGTTGCTAGGAGATCCTTATCCTGAATGACTCCCAGCTCCTCCAGCTTTTACAAAATCCACCATTGAGTGAATGTGGAAATGGCTCTTTAGAAGAGAAAACATATGTAAATGTTGCCTGAATGGACATGGGGCAGAGCGTCCAACTGAAGCATTTTGAATATATAATTTAACCTTACAATACACAGTCCTACAGAACACCCCAGCCAAATGTCCCCATGCCATGCACAGTGCTCTGAATACATAGAATAAACATTTTACTAATAGAGAATTGGCTGCTGGAGATCACAGAAAGCCTTCAACCCCAGGGCAACTCTTTGACCCAATCTCTGTATTTCGATTTCCTTTTTTCCATTTTCTCCTTTAGCTTCTCCAACCCCTGCCTGCCCCCCCTCCTTCAGCAACAGAACATCATAAGGGGGTATAAGAGCTACAACCAGATAGGGCTCCCCAGTTGCTTTATGGGCTTCTGTTCTCAGGAGCACACCTTAATTTGATTGTATGAGATGTGGGTCCAGATTCACATATGTTGGATTGGCCTAAGGCAGTCATTCCCAAACTATTAGGTTGGCCTCCCTGGGGGGCTTGGAGCAGCGTCACAGAGGCTTAGGTTGAAGGGCAATTAGAGTGACATTTTGGGTGAATATGTATTTGCTGCCCTTGGAATCTTGAAACTAAGTGATTTACCAATATTTTCTGTCGCTATATATGTTCTCATGTCAGGAGCTAAGGAGGGTTCCTGACCAAAGGTTGCATCATCATGTTGGGCTTGAATAAGTTTGACAACCACTAGCCTAGGGAAAGAATGGAAGAGATTGTAGGCCACGACACTGGCAGAAATTGTAAACTCACTGGCTGGATAGAGCAAGAAGGTCTCCTCGTACCATAATGTAGAGACCCTGAGATTTGGGTGTAGTTATCTCAGGCATTCCTCTTTAGTATTTGGACACCTAAGGGTCCTTTAGTTAACTCAGGCAGCTATGTCCCTAGCTGGGTCCACACTAGTACCTGGGGATTGTCCACTAGATGGCACTGTTTGATAATATAAAAGGGTTTAGCACCATGCGGTCTGGGTCTGTCCTGGGACTTTGCCTCAGTGTGAGGTACTACAGGTCCAGATCTGCCGGAAAAGTTAGTTAAGCGTGAGATAGGGATAGTACTACAGTAATAGTCGCTCTAGGAGTGAAAGTTAGCCCAGGGTAGCTAGAGAGCAGACGTGGCTCCAACGAGGAGAAATAGTGGGGTTAGGACCCCGTGGTATTTGAACCACTAGTGCAGGGACTACAGTGGGTGAGTTGAGGACCAGATAGGATACCAAGACCCAAGATCCCAGGCTGAATACAGTGGGTGAGGTGAGGATCAAGTCCGGTGCCAAGATACGAGACCCCATGCTGAGAAACCCATGCCTTAGTGTTCAACCATAAGGATAGTGCCAGTGAGAGTGGTAACTATTTCCCAAGTCTATTGTTACTGATCTATATTGATTTCTACTCCGTCTGTTGAGGGAATATTGTTGTTGGAGGCGACTCTATAACTGCCAGTGAACATCAAAGTACTGTAACCTATGATCTTGCCGGTGTTCTGTTAATAAACCAGTTATAACTTACTGCAAAGGACTTGTCTGGCTGAATCTACTGCTGCATTTATCCACACCAGGTACCAGGAGTTGCAGGGAGTTGCACGGGTACACTGGGGGTCTGGGGCACACTACAAGCAGTGTTAGCCTGGTCACACACAGCCTTAATACACAGCAAAAGTACACTCAAGGGTGTGCTACAATAAAAACTCAGATACTAATAATAAAGGACACATGGTAACTGATATAGCCACTTGTTGCCAACACTTTTACTAATCTCTCACCTACTTTTCACATAGGGGCCGATTCACAAAGGGTCGAATATCGAGGGTTAATTAACCCTCGATATTCGACTGGGAATTAAAATCCTTCGAATATCGAAGTCGAAGGATTTTTGCGCAAATAGTGCGATCAAACGATCGAAGGATTATTCCTTCGAGCGAACGATAAAATCCTTTGAATCGTTCGATTCGAAGGATTTAAATCCAACGATCGAAGGAATAATCCTTTGATCAAAAAAACTTAGGAAAGCCTATGGGGACCTTCCCCATAGGCTAACATTGAGTTTGGTAGCTTTTAGATGGCGAACTAGGGGGTCAAAGTTTTTTCTTAAAGAGACAGTATTTCAACTATCGAAAGTTCGATTAGTCAAACGATTTTTAGTTCGAATAGTTCGATTCGAAGTCGTAGTCGAAGGTCGAAGTAGCCCATTCGATGGTCGAAGTAGCCCAAAAAACACTTCGAAATTCTAAGTTTTTTTACTTCGAATCCTTCACTCGAAGTTAGTGAATCGGCCCCATAGTGTTCAGTGTTGGCCTGGGCATCCTAAGCCCACCAGGGGCCGCCACCTGAGGGCCCCATGCAGGCCCAGATTTCACAGGCAGGATGGGGTCCTTTGGCCAGTGTCTGGCAGTCTGTTCATTGGGCCACTAAAAGAGTAGTTCTTATCTTATTTATACTTTATTTGAGTTCTATGCAACAACGTTCCCAAACAGAATCCTATTCAATTTTACATCATTTAAATTGAGCAGATGGCATCGGTAAGTACGTTACACAGTATTGCAGAGATTCTTCCACAGATTTCTTTTTTATTGAAGCTCGAGAAAGTCCCAAAGTGCAAAGTGCAAACACAAAAGTGCAAAAAGGGTGCACTGACTTAGCCTTAAAAAAGGCTAAGTCCAAACTCCAGGGTCACCTGGCCAAAAGGCTCAAAATGATCCAGAATCTTCGGACTCCCTTTCTCCGAGGCTAGGGGGAGCCCCTTTATTACAGACCCCCCGGCACAAAAGGCACGGACAGGGGCAAGGGTATTCGAACCCCCTTCGCCGCAAGGCTAGGGGGTCCCTTTATCCCTTCCCCTCCCGCCAAAAGGTCTAGGTGGGGGCAGGAAAATTAAGTAGACCTCTGAAGAAGTCTCATCAAGTTGGAGCACCCTCGTAGGGCCACGGTTCGGGGGAGGAAGGAACCTAATGGCCACACATCCTCCACCTAGATCCGCGGTTTGACCCGGGGGTCTAGAACTAAATCCTAAAAGTGCA
Organism: Xenopus laevis; assembly: GCF_017654675.1. Taxonomy (NCBI): domain Eukaryota; kingdom Metazoa; phylum Chordata; class Amphibia; order Anura; family Pipidae; genus Xenopus; species Xenopus laevis. Next base: position 127,287,191 of record NC_054378.1, on the reverse strand, counting down.
AAATAATATAATAAATAGAGATAAAATGCTTGCACAGATATAGCAGAATTCCCCTTGAATTACACTGCACACCCCTCAGTGCCCACGCAGTGCCCCCGCACAGTCAGAGAAATTAATGAGCTTATGGCACAATGTTAGAATTATTTCCCACTGATGAATTCTTATGTTTATGACAATGTTTTTGGTCTCAGACTTTGCATGAGGGGAATCACTGACATATAACATTACACAATCCCAGATGTCCTCACATTCGGTCCCAGTTCGGACAGAGACCCACGTTCAGATTCAGGGAGATTAGTCGCCCGGCGACAAGTCTCCTCTTCATCGGAGCGACTGATCTCCCTAAATCTTCCCCTTGGCTAGAATGAACACTGAGCACTGAAGTTGCCTCACATGGAAACTTTGGAAAACAAATCGTTCTAAGTGCCATCCCGCAAGCAATTTTCATTCTAGCCGGTGGGAAGGCAGTTCAGGCCAGGAGATTAGTCTCCCCGAAGAAGAGGGGATTTGTCGCTGGACGACTAACCTCCCCGAGTCTCTGCTTTTATAGCAATTCCCCAAGGTTAGTAATGAAGAACAAAAGCTGTTTAATGTTCTCAGAGAACAACCAGCCAATTAACCTTTATTAAATTAGCAACTCTCATTAACCTGAGAGTCTTGTCTCATGTGTTTTTATTTAGGGGAAACCCTACTGACTATTAAGATAGGCCGGCAAACCTTACTGCCTTATAGCCGTTACAATACTACAACTCCCCGCATTCTCAGACAACCCTATTTATAAGTCAGTGTAAGTAACATTTAATTGTTATTTCGGTAGTCCCAAATGGGGTAATTTAACCCCTATGTTCCCATGTGCTCAAGCATCCAAAAAGAGCCACTACAGGAAAACAAAGGTTAAAATACCAACGTGTATAAGAGTCATTAGACCCCTTACAGGATAGGAAAAGAACATGAATAATGAACTGTAACTAACAGCAGACGATGCAAAGTGTGAATGGTACAGTGATAACTCCCTGCTATTTACCTATTAGCTTGCATCTAATTACCCCCCCTAATTGCCTCTAATGGACTTTATAATGAGATTTGCCAAAGAAAAAGCACCACAATCTGTTTAAGAACTCAGAGTATTTAATTGCTGGACATAAAAACACAGATTCTATAGATTTTCCCACAAAGCACTGAGCTGGCGTTTATAAACTGCTTAGTTCTGGCCCATTGTTTATTAGCAGCTTTAATTAGATCTACTTGCTGCAAGTCCCACAATCCCCCGTCAGCCTTTAGCTACATTAGAACAGCATAAGGGACTACAGCCTGTGCCCAAACCTGCACATAATGATTCCCTTGGTGGAAACATTCTCATTAGAACTTAGTAAATTACTTTTGCTGAGCAACATTTTGCAATTGTCTGGTTACTAGGGTCACCCTTACCATAGCAACAGGCAGTGAATGGTGAACAGGAGAGGATCTGGATAGAAATATAAATTATTAACAATATTAATAACAATCTAGCCCCATGATTAATGTGCACGTGTTTGATGGGGTCGGTGACCCCCCCAGCAAGTGCTCATTTGTGACTTTCTGTTTTCTTGTATAAACTCTAGAGCACCTGTTTTTGTTTTTATCTTTTTGTATAAACACCCCCTGCAATCACCTTCTTTTCCTTTTGTGGATTCTTGCGCCTCCTTTCCCTTTTATAGATGTTGAAACCCTATCTGTTTGTATGTAGTCACCACAACAGAATATGTTTTCCAGGGCACCAGGAGGTTACGTTACCTGTTTCATTACTCACAAAAGAGAGTATTCAGGTTTCAGAAAAGTCTTGAAAGAAAGAGAAATCTTATTATTATTATTATGTTGCAGTTGTGAGCGTCTGCCTGAAACTTTAACTCTCTTCTAAACAACAACCTTTTACGCAGTACAGAATGTCAGAAATATTACAACTCCCCGTACCCTGTCAGCCCATCAGCAAAAGCCGCCCGAAGCACAGACTTGAGACCTCGTTACTGATGGGGTTACCTGCACAGGGAGGCTCCCAAGTTTAAGTTTATTCAGCTAGAAAATGACCCTCACTGCACTTTCTATTCTTTCATTTGTAAATATATTATTTGAAAATAAAGAAAAAAACTGTCAATAAGATCTCTGGAATTATTTAATATCTTTTATATCAAGATACAGACATCTGGGAAATAACACTGTTTATACAGGTATAGGATCCCTTATCTGGAAACCCGCTATCCAGAAAGCTCCGAATAACGGAATGGCTGTCTCCCATAGACTCCATTTTATCCAAATAATCCAAATTATTTAAAATTATATTTTTCTCTGTAATAATAAAACAGTACCTTGTACTTGATCCCAACTAAGATATAAACAAAAACAGCCTATTGGGGTTATTGAATATTTAAATGAATTTCTAGTAGACTTAAGGCATGAAGACCCAAAATACAGAAAGATCCATTATCCGGAAAACCCCAGGTCCCGAGAATTCTGGATAAGGGTAGGGACACACTGGGCGATTTGGGGAGATTTAGTCGCCTGGTGACTAATCGCAGCGACTTTTCTCCCCGAATGCTTCCCCTCTCTCTGCGCCTGGCTAAAATGAAAAATCGCCTGCGCTAATCACACGCAGCGATTCGATTTCCGAAGTTGCCCGAAGTTGCCTCACGAGGAAACTTCGGGCGACTTCGGAAAATGAATCGCCGCGTGTGATTAGCGCAGGCGATTTTTCATTTTAGCCAGGCGCAGAGAGAGGGGAAGCATTCGGGGAAGATTGGTCGTGGAAAGTCGCGGCGATTAGTCGCCAGGCGACTAAATCTCCCCAAATCGCCCAGTGTGTCCCAGCCCTAACAGGTCCCATACCTGTACTATTTGCTATTTTTCTTAAAACATGAAAGGGCAATTGTAACCCCTGGTACAAATGATCGGATGATAGTAAATTAATAAAGGGAATGAAGGATCTTCGTTATGAGGAATGGTTGATCAGAATGGGATTGGTTACAATCAATTCAATTCTTTGCAGGGACCCAAGGACATGCCTTGAACTTACACAAAATAAGATTTTATTTTAAGAAGTTGTGGCATTCTCTCCCTCCATTACTTGAGACATGTTTTAAGAAGGGGCTGGATGTCTGTTAGACAAATGACTTTTTTTTAGCTTATTTATTGTTTTAGCACTTATACCTTTTTTTGGCACTTATGTTGGATTAGGCAGTACCTCCGGGTTTGTGATAGCCCTGAGTGGGTGCAAATACTTTGGACCTCTTTGGAGATCATCTGTGTTCTTTCCCTTTTAAAGCTTCGGCTGCTGGGAATCGGAAAAAAAAGATCCCCCTAGCCTTGCGAAGGGGACCTGAAGACGGTTGCCCCCTGTCTGAGCCTTTTGGCCAGGGGGTTCCACCCCATTGTTCGGCCGAAGGTGGTTCCAAAGAACTCTTTTTATCCTTGCACCTTTTTGGCGGATACCTGGAGTTTTTGGGAACTTAGCCTTTTTAAGTCCCATTGCACCCTTGCACTTGTGTGTGCACACTGTGTGATACGAGCACTTGGGTAATGAAGCACACTCGAAAAATGTAAGAAAAAAAAAAGTGTTCTGATTGCTTTTTAGGCTATTGGAATATTTGTACCTTTATTATAGAAGGGGCCACATCACAGTTACAAGCTGAAGCACAAGTGCAAGTCGCTTAGCTGGATGCAAACATTAAAAAGGAATTGATTTTTATCACAGTGGTACATGCATCAATACATGCTGCAACTTGAGCAGCAATGCATGCATCAATAAAAGAGCAGCAATACATGCATCAATAAAAGAGCAGCAATACATGCATCAATAAAAGAGCAGCAATACCCGCATCAATAAAAAGAGCAGCAATACATGCAGCAATAAAAGATCACCAATACATGCATCAATAAAAGAGCAACAATGCATGCATCAATAAAAGAGCAGCAATACATGCATCAATAAAAGAGCAGCATTACATGCATCAATAAAAGAGCAGCATTACATGCATCAATAAAAGAGCAACATTACATGCATCAATAAAAGAGCAACAATGCATGCATCAATAAAAGAGCAGCAATACATGCATCAATAAAAGAGCAACAATGCATGCATCAATAAAAGAGCAGCAATACATGCATCAATAAAAGAGCAGCATTGCATGCATCAATAAAAGAGCAACATTACATGCAGCATTACATGCATCAATAAAAGAGCAACAATGCATGCATCAATAAAAGAGCAGCAATACATGCAGCGATAAAAGAGCAGCAATACATGCAGCGATAAAAGAGCAGCAATACATGCATCAATAAAAGAGCAGCATTACATGCAGCATTACATGCATCAATAAAAGAGCATTATTACATGCAGCATTACATGCATCAATAAAAGAGCAGCAATACATGCATCAATAAAAGAGCAGCAATACATGCAGCGATAAAAGAGCAGCAATACATGCATCAATAAAAGAGCATTATTACATGCAGCATTACATGCATCAATAAAAGAGCATTATTACATGCAGCATTACATGCATCAATAAAAGAGCAGCAATACATGCATCAATAAAAGAGCAGCAATACATGCAGCGATAAAAGAGCAGCAATACATGCATCAATAAAACAGCATTATTACATGCAGCATTACATGCATCAATAAAAGAGCATTATTACATGCAGCAATACATGCATCAATAAAAGAGCAACAATACATGCACCCAGCCTTCTCTGATGAAGGGTCACAATGATTGAACTAAAGAGAAACGTGGAATTACAGGCAGTCCAGTGGTGTAACTATTGGGCCTCCGCACCCTTGTGGCCCACCAGAGCCGCATTAAGCTGTATTGCAGTTTGCAGTCGGGCCCCACCATGGCTAATGACACTGTGGCAGTATGAACTCAGCTCTGATTCCAGTTTTCTCTCTGCAGCTTGTATCTATAGCTGAAATTGACTTGTTCCTAGTGAATCAGACAGTAATACCATTGGTACACAAGCTCAGTAAAAGGAACGTTCACTACAATTTACACGGTTTCCCCAAAAACAACAACTACAGATGGGCAGATGGTACTGGTGGGTTATGCAGAGATTCCAGCCTCAAACATCCAAAATCCATGAGGCTTTTGTCCATTTCCGTGTTATGCCCCAGCCCATTGCACCCCAGTCTTACCCCATAGAGGTGATTCTGGAAAAATAATAAAGTCTTAGTTTGGCCTGATACGTTGATTATGTATAAAAATTGATACAGGCAGATTCAGACTGGGCTGGTTGGGCCCCGCTGGCCAAAACCCACTATTACCAATGCCCTCGACCTCCCTCTTGGTCGCAAGCAGGAAAAAATCCCGGGGGGGGGGATGTGGGGTCCCCATTCTGACCCCCAACATTAGCATTGGGTGACTTGCACCCAGCACCCACAGCACGTGCACTTCATATAAACCTGCAGTGACTTTCATTCTGTACAAGTTTCAAATATTCCCTGAAATTTTCCTTAGTAGTTGTATTGCTATGATTTGGGCTGTTGGTATTACACAGTTCAGAATGATCCATTCAAATTAAATTAAATACAGGTATGGGACTTATCCAGAACTCTCGGGACCTGGGGCTTTCCGGATAATGGATCTTTCCGTAATTTGGATCTTCATACCTTAAGTCTACTAGAAAATCAGGTTTTGCTTCCAATAAGGATTAATTATATCTTAGTTGGGATCAAGTACAACCAGTAGCGATCCTAGAGGGGGGGCGGGCCCTGGTGCGTGACGCGCAGCCGGGCCCCGCCCCCTCCGAACGGCCGGATTCGGCCGCATTTTCAGCGGCACACGGACTGCTGGGGGCCCTGAGGGGGGTGCGCACCCCCTGCTCCCCCGGTAGTTCCGCCACTGAGTACAAGCTACTGTTTTATTATTACAGAGATAAAGGAATCCCATACTTGTATATAATATAATATAATAATTATAAATGATATAATATAATAATTATAAAGCCCTTGTCTTTCCCAGGTGTAGTATATAAATATATAATGTACTCTAATCCTGTTTTAAAACCGTGCAGCAATCAAGCCATTGTTGGAAATGGACGGGCAGAGTAAGGTGCTTGTACAATCGGAGATTAAATTATATGTGCGGGTTGCTAGGCAATTTGCTAAAAATACTGAGCTCTGTACGACACGGAGGTAACGGTGTAAAGACTCTAAATCCAAATGCTTTTCAAATTGGCCCCCTAATTCTTCTTATTTAAATGTAGGCTTCAAAAAAAGTAGAAATTAATGGCAGAGCGCCCTCTGTTGGCAAGTAAAGAGGATAATGGTTCTAGGTCAATGATCATAGCAGAATTTGGAAAATAGGTTCGTTTCGGTGGATTTTCCAATTTTCAAGTGTTATTTACAAAGAACCAGTGGCTTAACTTGATATTACTGGGCCCCACAGCAAGTTGTTTTTCAGGCCCCCAAAATGCTCAGAGGTTGACTTGTTTTACCAATATTTATTAAAACTGTATATAAATTAGGGCTTAATGTGTAGCTCCTGCCCCTGCTGAACATGATGAAAGACGTCATTCATTTAGGGAAAATTCACCCCCAAACCTTTTTTTCTCCACAATGAAAGAAAATTTCCAATTTCCAATATACACTTTCTCTGCTTCTGACGGAAACAATGTAGCACAAGCCGGTTCCCTTACATATGTGTAAATGGGCCGGCTTCTGGAGTCACAATCAGCAGTGCAGCAAAAGTGACCGGATACACAGATACAGTTTTCAATAGCAATTACATTTATGGACAATATTAACAAAATTAAACCTTTTTTTTTTTTAAATAATGTATATTGGAAAATTCATTAGAATTACTTTTGATTTTATTATGCAAAAAATAACAAAACAAAAATGTTTTGGGGGTTAATTCCCCTTTAAATGGCAAGCGGTGTGCCATAACAGCCGTGCTAATGATATATCTCTCCCAGTAGGATTCCCACCGTCTCTGCTCACACTGATTATCCTTCCCCATGTGGCCAATTGCACGTGATGCCAAGTATGATTTAGTATAATAATAAATGTAAATATCCACTATATATCACTGGCTGAAGGACCCAGTTATTAGAGCGCTGTGGGTGATCATCAAGTTGTTTTTATTTAATATAGAGATAAGGGGGCACTTAATATACAACATGCGATGAATGTAGATCACTAACAGATGCAGAAGGATTTAGTAGAGGCTGGAGGTAGGAAAGAATAGAAGTCTCCCTGCTTGTGATTGGAACAAGAGTAGGATCCGTATGTGCCGAGTGCTGACCAGGTAGTAATGGACTGTGACTTTAATCTCAATTTGCTCTCTCTGAGACTAGCCTTAAGCTGGCCATAGACGCAAAGATCTGATCGTACGAATCGAGGATTCGTACGATTTTCGAACCGTGTGTGGAGAGTCCCGACATTTTTCGTCCAGGGGAGATCGGTCGTTTGCTCGATCGGACAGGTTAATAGATTTCTGTCGGCTGCGGATAATATCTCTGCGTGTATTGCCGATCGTACGATTTTCAGTGGGAGACTGTCACCAGCTTTGGTTGGACATAGATATCGTACGATTGCTGTCAGGGGCAGAACATTGCTGATCTGTTCTTTTACTAATCTGACTGGTAAGACTTTGATCTGAATGGTTAGTGGAGGGTCGGGAGATGGGAAAGTCCGATCGTACGATGATTCGTAAGATCGGATCTTTGCATCTATGGCCAGCTTTAGGCTTAATTCTTGGCATGAGGATAAACACCAGCCATGAATCAGCTGATCCAACGGTCTCTGCCCACTCCAATGTCTGCACTCATTAGAATGTGCTAATTGTTATGTCAGACTGGATTGGTGGGACACCAGGAAAAAACTTGATGGGCCCGCCAACTTGGGTTGGCTCCCCTGCCCGGGCCATCTCCTCTCCCCCCAATCAAAGGGAGAAAGGTTAGGGGTAGGGAGGTAAAAGGTACAGGGCACATGGAGGGGAGGGTCCTTGAGTTCCCAAGAAGGACCCTAGATGCCCTAGTCCAACCCTGAACACATGGAGTGTATTTTGGCATAAAAATGGTGCAGGCCAAGCAAGAATCAGCCATGTGTGGCACTAGCCCCCATGGGACTCGCAAGATAAGATTGTGACTTCTCACTTTATATAAATGACACTTCTTGCTTTGCTTGACCCTGGTCCTCCAGTCCTGTTCCTGCTCTCCAGTCGTGTTCCGCTCCTGCTCTCTGTCGTGTTTCGTTCCTGCTCTCCAGTCCTGTTCCGTTTCTGCTGTCCGGCCGTGTTCTGTTCCTGCTCTCCAGTCCTGTTCCGTTCTTGCTGTCTGGCCCTGTTCCGTTCCTGTTCTCTGGTCCTATTCTGTTCCTGCTCTCCTGTCCTGTTCCGTTCCTGCTTTCCAGTCCTTTTCTGTCCCTGCTCCATCCTGCTTGCTATGCCCACTCTGTCCTGTCCTGCATTGTTCTTCACGTACTCTTGATCTGTTCCTGATGCTGCACCATTCCACTCCAGTCCTGCTCTGTTTCCTAGTACTTCTTCCTATTCTAGGCCCATGTCATCCCTTTCTACCTGCACAGCATAGCTCCTGCCTGAAGGACTCACCTACCCTTCCTTCTCCTGCTCAGCGCCCCCTACCTATCCTTGACAAAAAAGTTGTCCAGGGATGTAGGGACCCAATAGTGGGTGTCCCCAGTGTCGGACAGGGACACCAGGGGCCCACCCAAAAACCTTTGACCGGGGCCCACCAATTAATCATAGACCAGGGGTCCACCCTCAGTACTATTATTCTTCCTCTCCTCACTCAACCTCTATTCTCCTAGTCTGTTTTCTTTACATACTATAATCTATTTTTCCATCTATTTAGCCTCTTTGTTCTCATAGAATTTGGGAATAGCTATGAAATGTGCCAAATGTCTAGCAGCATGAGGGCCCACTGACACCTGGGCCCACCGGAACTTTTCCTGGCATCCCGGTGGGCCAGTCCGACACTGGGTGTCCCTACTGATCTCAGCCAGAGGAGGGGCCTTTGAGAACTTGAATGCAACCCAGAGAGATAGATCCACTGAGTGCCAAGCTGCAAGGTACCATAGGTTGATGGCAGGAGAGTGTCTGTACTGCTGGAGCCTAGTCAGTCTGTGCTGAGTATTTCCCTTATATACACTTTCCTGCTATAACTGTACTTGTGTGTTTTCTGAGGTTTATTCCCTAGAAACTATAAGGAAAAACTGCACATGCAAGTCGCAAGTTTTAGAGCTTTATAAATGCAACATTTTCCACCCACTTTGTACAGTTTAGTGTAAAACAATCCAGAATTCTGATCTTTGAAAATCCAACAGGCACTTTTCACCCAGGCAGCCTTTCTATAAACCTCCGGGTCTAATCCAGACAGGTGGCAACATTAATTGTGACCTAGACACGTGCCTCTTCTGCCAACCCCTAGTTCCAACCCTGGTTAACTGTCTGCAAGGCTAAGCACATAAACCTTCTTACAAAAATGGTATTGTTTCCCTTTAAAATAACATCTGTTTCTCTCAGAAAGAGGAATTGTTTCAGCATGAAATAAGAACACAGCGCAGTAGAATTTTCCTTCCTTCCTCCTACCTACCTACCTACCTACCTACCATACACTGGTACGGGGGGCAATTTTATTTTCTACATGTCCCTTATTCATTTCCCACAGTATTATTTGCAGTAAACAGGACCCAGTGATGTGACCCCGGGTGCTTGAGAGGCTGCTCAGCAGAGAGAGACCAGGGTGTGTGTTGGTATAACAGCAGGTGAATAGGATTAGGATTTAAAGACAAAACAGCTCGAGTTAATTCCTGCCGTCTGTAGAGAAGCAGGAGAAATAGTCGGCTAATCAGCAACGACCAGCAGGGGGCTCTCCAGCCGCTGTTCAACAAACAGTTCAAAGTATATATAAATACATATATATATATCTCCTAAGGACGATCCCATGGGAATAGAAACCCATTGATACAATAAAGGACATTTGTATTCAGCTGATGAGTGTTTCCTTTGATCGGAATATATATATATTCCTTGTTATGAAATTTCGGGCGACTTTGAAAACCGAAGCAACACTTATGACATCCCGTCGGCAATTCACATTCTTGCCAGTGGGAAGACATTCGGGGACATTAGTCGCCCACATAGTGAAGATTTATCACAGCCATCTAAATCTCCCAGATCCAGACACTAAACTTGCTTCCTTGTAAAACATCAGTCTGGTTATAAAATATCAGAGTGATTAAATGCTCCTGTATTTCATTTCATCTTCATGCCCACAAGCATAACTTGGGGTCTCCAGGTTCCCCCCAACACCCACAGCCTGGGCCAGTAGCGTTCCTAGAGGGGCGCGGGCCCTGGTGCGTGACGCGCAGCCGGGCCCCGCCCCCTCCGTACGGCCGAATTTTAGTGGGGATTTCAGTGGCGTGCGGCGCTGCCGGGGTGCGGGCCCTGGCCCGCTCGCACCCCCTGCTCCCCCGGTAGTTCCGCCACTGGCCTGGGCCCTGGTAAATTCTCATCTGGATCCCTCTATATATAAGCCCCCTAGTAATGCCACTGCCCGCATCCCTTTTCTTGAACTATCCATAACATTTACTTAAAGGATAAGTAAATCGTTAAAATAAGTGAATGTAAAATTGATGAGGGGGCTATTCTAAGAAATTTTGCAATATACATTCATTATTTATTTTGTTTTTATTCAAAGATATTAAGGGATACACGTGCTGTTAATATGAATGAATTTTGTTACAACAGCACCACCTGCTGGTCATTTTCCCACCAGTCTGACCAGCAAGTAGTCAAGGAAGTTGTCAGGAGAAAGAAAGAGGCTGATGTTCTTCTGCTTAGGAATAAAATTAGAAACCTTTCTCACATCTTTCCTAAGCAGAAGAACATCAGCCTCTTTCTTTCTCCTGACAACTTCCTTGACTACTTGCTGGTCAGACTGGTGGGAAACTGACCAGCAGGTGGCGCTGTTGTAACAAAATTCATTCATATTAACAGCACGTGTATCCCTTAATATCTTAACAAAATATAACAAAATAAATAATGAATGTACATTGCAAAAGTGCTTAGAATAGCCCCCTCATCAGTTTTACATTCACTTATTTTAAAGGTTTACTTATTCTTTAATATAGAATTAAATATAGAATTTAATATATGCTTTACAAAATGACTGCAACTGCTGTGTCCTTATTACAAGGTGCAGTTTCAGAGAAAGTCTTGGAAAATCTCCCGCGCGCCTACAATTCTCCTTGCAGCGAGTAACAAATATCTGTCATATAGAATAACAGCCTTCTGTGCCCATCAACACTGCTCTCTTGTTCCCTCGGATGCTAATTATCAAATGAATACGTTCCAGGGAAATATTCCTATACTGAGACCTTCTTGGGGACATTTCCATGATTTCTCTTTTCCATTCTGGGACAAGACCCACCCGCAGGCAGTCCAGCAATACAGTGCAATGGGCGCCATAGAAACTTTCCAAAGATCTTATGTCAGACCTCCCAACTGTCCCGTTTTTCACTGGAGATCTCAACCCCCAGTCCCGAAATGTTATTGAAATGTCCCGACTTTCTCTTTGATCTCCTGCACTGAACAGCCAGTTGCTTAGAATTAGCCATTCTATAACATACTAAAAGTGAATTTAAGGGCTCTTTTGCTGCATGAAAGTAAGCGGAATGCAGAGGAGAGCAGCAAAAAACGCCCGGGTTGGGTAATGGTTGGACTACACAGACGATTTTGGAGCGATCCGACGTGCTGCACAAAAACGCAGGCGTCAAATCGGATGCGACGGATATAAGGTAAGTGAATGCATTGTCGGGTGAAGTTGCAGCGCTGATCCAACGCAACACGACTGTCGGATACAGACGCAGCGCGCAGCCCATTTGACGCCTGCATTTTTGCGCAGCACGTCGGATCGCTCCAAAATCGTCCGTATAGTCCTACCCTTAGAGCCCTTACGGTGAGCCACTTCTTCAGCAGTCTGGTTGCTAGGGTCTAAATTACCTGCAAATCCAGAAATCCGGTGGCTAGGATCCAAATTACCCTAGCAACCATTCATTGATTTGAATAAGAGACCAGACTATGAATAGGAGAGGACATGAATAGAATGAGGAATAATAAAAAGTAGCAATAATGTGTAGCCTTGCAGAGCATTTGTTTTTAGATGGGGTCAGTGACCCCATTTCAAAGCTGGAAAGAAGAAGGCAAATAATTTTAAAAAACTATAAATAATGAAGACCAACTGAAAAGTTGCTTAGAACTAGCCATTCTGTAACATACTTAAAGTTAACTTAAATGTGTATCATCCCTTTAATAAATAGTTGATTAATAGTTGCTAAATAGTGATGGGTGAATAAATCCGCCACCCGCAAATTCTTGGCGAATTTCCGGTTTATAGAGCGGCGAATACATTTGTGAAAATGCAGCGAAATTCTTAGTCGAAAAATCCGCCATGCGCATAAAAATTGTCGCCCAGCAAAATTATTCGAATGGCCCTTGATTTTAATGCATTTGGGCAAAATAGGCGCACGTTTAAAAATAGTAGTGGGCGAAATTTACTTGTGCCCATTGACTACAATGCTTTTCGCCCGTCACTATTGTTAAAGGAAGAACCAGGGTTCATACCTCCCAACATTTTGGAAATAAAAAGAGCGACAAAAAAATTTTTTTTGGACCATGCCCATTTGTGTGGCCACACCCCCTAATTACCATGTTCATTTTACAAAATTTGGCAGGTTATGAAAGTTTTAACATATTTCAGTGTTTTTCCCCCCAGTTATTACAGTTTTGCTAATGAAGGTGAATTGCCCTTTAAGCTGTGAGTCTAACTCTTCCCAAGGGACCTGTTATCTTATCTTGTTACAATTAATTATTTGCTTATCTCGAAAATTGTTACAAAAGTATCTTATCTGCAGCTGTGGCTGTTCTGGGCTCTCTGCCAAAAGTTAATTAAGTTAGAAACTTTGTTTCTTTTTCTGGCTGTTCAGTGCAGAGAAAAACAGGATTTTCTAGTACAAATGAGGAACTGCGGGTTGAGCTGTCGAAAAAGGGACTGTCCCTCTAAAAACGGGAATGTTCGTAGGTTTGCAAGTGAAAATGTATAAACTGTAATATAGAAACAATGTACCCCCGGCATGTTCAGTAATGTCACCAGCTGCCTCATATACACAGCACCTCATTTATAGCTCAATCCTTTGTAGTGGTTCAATTATTCAGTAATAGTAGTTTGCCTTTAAATCGGCTTCATATTCCAGGAACAATTTAATAAGCAAAATGGCAGAGAAAATGAACGGCTTTGTCTGAGGCAGGTTTCAGGTTAGGGAAGGAATGTGACTTGGCACAAGATCAGACTGAAAATCTCATCTCCAAACCGCTGAACCGGTTTTACTTTAGGTGGAATTTCTAACAGGCCTGAAATTGAATTCCTGAGAAATGGGATAACAGGAAAATAATAAAGGAAATATGGAATAATAACACATCCATACAAACGGAATCAATCAGTTGGATAGATGCAGAAGGAACTAATCAATAAGTGAGCTACAGGCATAGGATTCGTTATCCAGAAAGCTCTAAATTACATATGGCCATCTCCCATTATCCAAATAATTCAGATTTTTAAAACTGATTTCTTTTTTCTGTGTAATAATAAAACAGTAACTTGTACTTGATCCCAACTAAGATATAATTAATCCTTATTGGAAGCAAAACCAACCTATTGGCTTTATTTCATGTTTTTCATTATTTTCTAGTAGACTTAAAGTATGAAGATCCAAATAACGGAAAGATCAGTTATCAGGAAACCCGTTATCCAGAAGCTCCATTTTATCCAGATAATGCAACTTTGTAAAAATGATTTTTCTTTTCTGTGTAATAATAAAACAGTAGTTTCTACTTGATCCCAACCAAGATATAATTAATAGGGATGCACTGAATCCAATATTTTGGATTCGGCCGAACCCCCGAATTCTTCACGAAAGATTAGGCCAAATACCGAACCGAATCCGGATGCATATGCAAATTAGGGATGGGAAGGGGAAACGTTTTTTACTTCCTTGTTTTCTGACAAAAAGTCACGTGATTTCCCTCCATGCCCCTAATTTGTATATGCAAATTAGGATTAGGATTTGGTTCGGCCAGGCAGAAGGATTCGGCTGAATCCGAATCCTGCTGAAAAAGGCCGAATCCTGGATTCGGTGCATCTCTAATAATTAATCCTTATTGGAAGCAAAACCAGCCTATTGGGTTTATTAAATGTTTACATTATTTTCTAGTAGACTTAAATTATGAAGATCCAAATTACAGAAAGATTCCTTATCTGGGTAAACTCCAGGTCCCGAGCATTCTGGATAACAGATCCGATACCTGTACCAACACAGGGAAACAGAATGGTGCTTCTGGGCTTCTCAGTGCTGAAATATTGGGTTTGGGGGAATAATAATCATCAGGTCAAACACAGCTATAAAATCACTACAGTAAATCGAACCCTAGCAACCAAACAGCTGCGAAAATTCCATAAACCATAAAAAAAAAACAAAAAAAAAACTAATTGTCTCAGAATATCATTGTCTACATCATATCAAAAAGGGGTGGTTCACCTTTAAGTTAACTTTTAATCTGTTATAGAATGGCCCATTCTCAGCAACTTTTCAATTGGCCTTCATTATTTATTTATTTTTATAGTTTTTGAATTATTTGCGTCCTTTTTCTTAAGGTGGCCATAGACGTAGGAATCAGCTCGTTAGGCGATGTCTCCAAACGAGCAGATCTCTCCCCGATATTCAATGAAGTGGGCGATATCGGGCTGATCCGATTGTGAGCTAGGGCCCAACAATCAGATCACAATGGATCCGATGGGATTTTTTAACCTGCCCGATCGAGATCTGGCCGACTTTGGACCAGATATCGATCTTGGAAGCCCTCGGATGGCCCCACACACGGGCCAATAAGCTGGTGGCTCGGTCTGTCCGCAGTTTTTATCGGCCCGTGTTTGGGGGCCTTAACGCTTTCCAGTTTTCAATTAGGGTAAGGTCACTGACTCCACCTAAAAATAACAATGTCCTCTAATATTCACATGCATGGTTGCTAGGGGAATTTAGACCATAGCAACCAGATTGCTGAAATTGCAAACTGGAGAGCTGCTGAATAAAAAGCTAAATAAATCAAAAACCCCAAATAATAAAAAATGAAAACCAATTGCAAATTGTCTCAGAATATCCCTCTCTACATCGTACTAACAGTTCATTTAAAGGTGAACAATCCCTTTAACAGGAAAATTGCCCATCTAAACCTAAAAAAGAGCAGTTATGTAAGGCCCCATCTAGAATATGCCGTACAGTTTTGGTCTCCATCACTCAAACAGGACATTATTGTATTAGAGAGGGTACAGAGAAGGGCAACTAAGCTGGTAAAGGGAAAATCTTAGCTATGAGGAAAGACTGGCCAAATTGGAGATGTTCACGCTGGAGAAGAGGCGCTTAAGGGGAGATATGATAACTATGTATAAATATATAAGGGGATCATATAATAATCTCTCTAATGATTTATTTACCAGTAGGTCTTTCCAGCTGATACGAGGTCACCCATTCCGATTAGAAGAAAAGAGGTTCCACCTAAATATTGGGAAGGGGTTTGTTACAGTGATAATTAGATGTGGAATTGTCTCCCTGAATCAGTGGTACAGGCTGATACATTAGATAGGTACAAGGAAGGGTCGGATGCTTTATTCACCAGTAGCTCCTCCCAGCAGACAGGAGGGAGCCAATGAGATTAGAGGAGGGAAAGGGGTGTTACAGGGAGAGCTGGGAAGTGAATCAGGGGTACAGGCTGATACATTAGATAGGTACAAGGAAGGGTCAGATGCTTTATTCACCAGTAGCTCCTCCCAGCAGACAGGAGGGAGCCAATGAGATTAGAGGAGGGAAAGGGGTGTTACAGGGAGAGCTGGGAAGTGAATCAGGGGTACAGGCTGATACATTAGATAGGTACAAGGAAGGGTCAGATGCTTTATTCACCAGTAGCTCCTCCCAGCAGACAAGAGGGAGCCAATGAGATTAGAGGAGGGAAAGGGGTGTTACAGGGAGAGCTGGGAAGTGAATCAGTGGTACAGGCTGATACATTAGATAGGTACAAGGAAGGGTCGGATGCTTTATTCACCAGTAGCTCCTCCCAGCAGACAGGAGGGAGCCAATGAGATTAGAGGAGGGAAAGGGGTGTTACAGGGAGAGCTGGGAAGTGAATCAGTGGTACAGGCTGATACATTAGATAGGTACAAGGAAGGGTCGGATGCTTTATTCACCAGTAGCTCCTCCCAGCAGACAGGAGGGAGCCAATGAGATTAGAGGAGGGAAAGGGGTGTTACAGGGAGAGCTGGGAAGTGAATCAGGGGTACAGGCTGATACATTAGATAGGTATAAGAAGGGGTTGGATGGTGTTTAGCAAGTGAGGGAATACAGGGATATGGGAGATAGCTCATAGTACAACTTGATCCAGGGACTGGTCCCATTGCCATTTTGGAGTCAGGAAGGAATTTTTTCCCCCTCTGAGGCAAATTGGAGGCTTCTGGATCAACTGGCAGTTAGGCAGGTTAAATAGAGTTAAAAGGTTAAACTTGATGGACGTGTGTCTTTTTTCAACCTGTTATTGCTACTTTTTATTACTCATCTTTCTATTCAGGCCTCTCCTATTCATATTCCAGTCTCTTATTCAAATCAATGCATGGTTGCTAGGGGAATTTAGACCCTAGCAACCAGATTGCTGAAATTGCAAATTGGAGAGCGGCTGAATAAAAAGCTAAAACCCCCAAATAATAAATCACTTACGTTGTTACATACAAATCATCCACTTTCTGGAAATCCCTTCTGGTGTCTGTGATTTGGGATTGTCCTTTTCCCCATTAGCAGACGTGTCGTGTCCCCAGTATATAAATATTCCCTGACAGCAGGAGCAGATGCCCTTAATACAGAAGCAGATTTCCATTCTCTGCAGGAACAATCACTTGGCACTTTCACAGATTCTGTTTATGAGTCTGACCTTTTGGGAAACATTTCTTCCTCGGCCCTTGGCACCCACAATGGCTTATTAAGTCTAATTAATATGATTTATCTTTGTTCAAACCCAGGAATTCATTGTATCTGTCATCGTGGTCGGTGTAAATAAAACGGCCACCGGAAATGCACATTCTGGAACATTCCTACATTGATACTTTGTCTCCTCGTCACGTCAGGTTTATTAAATCAATGAGCTGCAAATTATGGGATTATTATTCCGGTGCTGATTGTCAATATGTCAATATTCAGGAGACGGCTGAGCTCTGGTTTATCTCCTTACATCCTTGTCTGTTGGGGGTACAGGAATGGTACCTATTATCTAGATAACAGATCTTTCCATAATTTTGATCTTTATACTATAAATCTACGAGAAAATCGTGTAAACATTAAATAAACCCAATAGGCTGGTTTTGCCTCCAATAAGGATTAATTATATCTTAGTTGGGATCAAGTACAAGCGACTGTTTTATTATTACACAGAAAAGGGAAATCATTGAGATTATTTGGATAAAATGGAGTCTATGGGAGACGGCCTTTCCGTTATTCAGAGAATTCTGGATAACGGGTTTGCAGATAACGGATCCCATACCCAGGGCCGGAACTAGGAGTAGGCAGAGTAGGCACGTGCCTAGGGTGCAAAGCTGGAGGGGCGCCAGGCACGTACCTTCCATGCTGCCTGTCTACCCCTAATCCGGTCCCCTCATTTCTGTAGAGTCGGCTTGCGCATCCATTAGCGCATGCGAGCCTGCATCCATTGGCGCATGCACATCTGCATCCGTTGGCGCATGCGTGCCAGCGTTCGTTAAGGCATACAAGCTAGCATCCATTTGCGCATGCGCACCAGCGTCCGTTCACGCGTGCACATGTCTGTTCGCGCATGCGCGCACCAAGTCGGCGCTGCGGCCAGCCAGGTTGCCTAGGGCGGCTGGCTGGGCCCAGCTCTGCCCATACCTGTATAAGTATACGTTTAAGGGCAGCAGCACTGGACCCTGGGCACAACTCTAGCTCCTGACAATAGTCTCGGGCTGTACAGTAGGGCAAGATGGACTCAACAGGGTAAAGTGGAGAAGGAGGTGGGTGCCCCTCTGCTACTGGCTCAGCTCAGGTGCATTGTGCTAATCTGGTGGTAAAAGGGGCATGGAAGGGGTTGGGGGGCCTAAGGCAGCAGTTCCCTTTAAAGGGATAGTTCACCTTTAAGTTAACTCGTGTATGTTATAAAATAAAATAAAAACTTTTCAATTGGTCTTCATTATATATATATATTTTTACAGTTTTTGAATTATGCTCCTTCTTCTTCTCTTTCCACCTTTGAAATGAGGGTCACTGACCCCTTCTAAAAAAACGATTGCTCTTTAAGGCTAGAAATGTATTGTTATTGTTGCTCTTTCTATTCAGGCCTCTCCTATTCATATTCCAGTCTCTTATTCAAATCAGTGCATGGTTGCTAGGGAAATTTGGACCAATAAAATCCAAATTGATTTAAAGGGGTCCAGTAGGATCAGCACAGCTCCCGCTTACTTCTATAGCAACTCCACAACTTTTACCCGGCAAATTTTTGAGTTTTTTGTGGTTTTTACATTTGATAAATCTAACATTTTTAGAGTTTCTTTATAGAAATATAGGAAACACAATTTTTTTGAGATTCGTGGAAAAAAAAAAGGAAATTTGATGGTTAGTGTAGCGCTATAGTAAACTGACTTTACTCTGGTCAGTTTAAACTACTTTCATTGTGGGGTAATACCACAAATGAGACCCTCTCTCTCAGGGGTGGAGGCAGGGTGTAGTGCAACTGTAACCAGGTGCAATCGCACAATAAATGGGCGCCAGTAGTTCTTTAATGCTTAACCAGAACAGTATATTTATTTAACATATAGCACAGATCCACAAAGGAGTATTCAGAACACAGAACAAGTAGCATAAAGGAAGCAAATACTCCCAGCACCATGCATTGGGCTGGATCCCTACAGGCAAGGGTTCATGTCAGCAGAGGTAGCAGTAATGTGAAAGGTACAGCCATCTTTCAGGATCTCTTTAGTTGGCATCTAGGGGAATTCCTATCATTCCTAGTCTCAACACTTTGTCCCTTCTTCTGGGCTATTAGTACCCTTCTTAATCCCTCTAATGTCTCCTCGTTGGAGCTTTGAGCTGCTCAGCTACCTAAGCTATCTAACACTCCTAGAGTGATCTAGAGTGATCTATGACAGAGTATGCTATCACTTTACTAGGGCCAATGCTCCTAGGATCACAATACCCATTCCCTTCCAGCCTGCTTGGATGGGCTAAAGTAATGGACCCAGACCGCATGATTCCCAAGACCTTTATACTACAGCACAGTTCCATCTGGTGTACACTGTGAGAACTACAGGGGTTACATATGCACAAGGTTCCCATAAGGACCCACTTAGGTGTCCATATTACTAGGCATGTGCCTGTCTAAAATGTGTAAGGGTGTCTAAATTTTCACATCCCTACATTAGTAAATGGGTCCATTAATGTATCTAAATAAAGATCCCTTATCCGGAAAACCCCATGTCATGAGCATTCTGGAAAACAGGTTTCATACCTGGTCTGAACGTCCTGCACAGGCCTAATGGATCCGCATCTCTGTAACAGTAATAATCCAGGGCTTCAAAGTAATGCACAGGAGCTTCCCTCCTGGATTTTGTTAGACGTGTCAGTGGCACTGCACATGCTCTGTGCAGTGGTGTAACTATAGAGGAAAGAGAGGTCTGTTTCCTCTAAAGCTAATGAGAAACCCTCCTCCTCCTCCCCAACTGCTCTCTTTCCTGCAGTGATGAAGGGGGACTGAAGGCGGCACTGAGTAGGCAGAGTTGGGTGAGGGAGTGGATGGAGGCGGAGCAGGAAGTGGGCGGGAGGATGGGGATCGGAGTGCACCAGGCCCCTCTGAAGATTTTTTTTGCAGGGGTGCACTCTAGTTATGCCACTGCCTGAAACCCCTGGCAGTCAAGTCTTCAGGCAATGAGTACCATAAACCCACTGATTCCCATTATACATAATTTTTTGTTTCATCACCAACAAGAGAACCTGTTCCAATAACACCCTGTGCACAGATAATGGGGAGCAATAGTAGGGGCTGCCGCCAGCCAAGGCTCCAGCTTTTATATCCACTCACCGTCACAGAAATAATGAATATTTGATGCCAGAAATAACCCCCACAACTTTTTAATTGTGTTCTGAGAGTTTCTCTCAGATCCCAATTACTTTAATGGCATTGGCTTTTCCTTCCTGTGCTCATGTGAACAAACCAAATTATATTTGTTCTTTTAGCTAAATGCACATTTATATCCCTTCACTTGCTCTTAACTTGCTTTTTCAGATCCATATAATGACGACTCACAACTCTCTTTACAAGTTGAAATAAAAACAAGCAGAAAATAAAAAATAGGATCATTTGAGCCCTAGAATCCCAGATACCTGCTGCTGAACAAAAGGCTAAAAAGACCAATTGCAAATTGTGTCAGAATATCAAGCTCTACATCATACTAAAAGTTAGTTTTAAGTGGACAACCCCTTTAAATAAAATCCATGATAAACAAAACAAAATTTATTTATCATCAAATTATTATTATTTATTTTACTGAACTTGTAAGCATCTGAGTTTTCAAATTGCTTAAATGCAATCTGCAAAGAGACTCTTAAGGGGGGAACTTGCAGCACTGAGGGGCAAATGTAGGGGAGGAAAGGAGGGTCACAGAGGAATGACAGTGGAATGGGAAGTGGAGGCTAATGAGGGAGGCAGGTTTGTGACAGTCAGGAGGAGAAGTGGGGACAAAGGGTAGGGGGACTGGTCCGCAGCTTGTCCAACACAACAGATTTGTCATTTTGGCTGAAGATACTGGGGAGGAAAGCTCTGAAGTGTACGGAGCAGACTGACTCTCAGAGCACCCTGGGGGGCAGTGTCTCTAATACGGGAGGTGGGGGGAGTGCGAGGAAGGAAAGGCAGGTTTTAGTTATAGGGGATTCAATTATTAGAAAGATGGATAGGATAATCTGTCGTAAGGACCCTTCATGCTGAACAGTCTGCTGCTTGACTGGTGCTAGGGTTCTGTATGTGGTGGAACAGTCTGATACTTGCTTGGTGCCAGTGTCGGGTGGGCCCCGGGCTTCATGGGCCCCCGCCGGCCCAGCCCACCCTCCCCCAATGTTCTGGCCCCCCTCCGCCGATGTCTAGGCCCCCAAATAAAAATTAATCGGTGCGCCGGTATCACATGCGCGTCAGTGTTTGCACATGCGCACCGGCGTTTGAGTACACACCAGCGTGGGCCGAGACGTTTGCGCATGCGCGCTGGGGGACCCGGAGTATAGTTACCCGGTGGGCCCCCCCATGTCCAGACTGTCCCTGCTTGTTGCTAGGGTTCTGCATGTGGTGGAACAGTCTGCTGCTTGCCTGGTGCTAAGGTTCTGCATGTGGTGGAGGAGTGGACAGATTATTGGTAGGGGCTGGGGAAGACCCAGTGGTTGGGGTACATATAGGTACCAATGACAAAGTTAGAGGAGGTGGTGAAGTCCTCGAGAATGATTTTCTAAGTATAATGTTGAGGGGGAGGACTTGCCAGGCAATTTTCTCAGAGATATTACCTGTGCCACAAGCAACGCTCAGGAGACAGCGGGAGCTTCGGGAGATTAATGCCTGGCTGAGAGATTGGTGTAGGGAGGAGGGTTTTGGGTTTTTTGAGAACTGGGCTGATTTCTCAGTCGGCTACAGGCTCTTTGCTAGGGATGGGGGCAACTCAATGATGAAGGTGCAGCTGTTTTGGCAGAGAAGATAGATAGAGGGTTGGAGGAGATTTTAGGGGTGTGTGGGGGGTTCAGTAAGGGATTCCAGCTGGCACTGGAGGGGAAACATGGCTCAATGAGTCCCATGACTGGCAGTTAATATCAGTGGCTATACTTTGTTTCCCAGGAACAGAGGCAATAGAAAATGAGGAGGGGTATGTCTGTTTGTTAGGCAGGATTTAAAAGCTTATATAAAGGAGGAGGTTATGTTAGAAAATGAGGGGGGCGGAAGTCCTTTGGGTGGAGTTCTTCACTGTTTGTAAGGTATCCAGCAAATTAATTGCAGGGCAGCCCATGGTTCTGGAATTCCAAGAAACAATGCTGCATTGTAGGTAATACACTTGATTTGCTTCTCTTTTTGCTCTTTGCACTTGATTGTGCATAAGTGTTTACATTCTGGGTGAGGACACATCTTAGTTTGTGTCATTTTCTTAAAAGAGAACAAAACCCCTTGATACCACTTTGTTATGTTCCCAAATCATGCAACTCACACACCCCACTTGGTCCTGCTCCTCTGTACCTCATGATAATAAGCAGAGAAAGGGATCTGTAACCACCATGTCTGGCCTCTTGACTTCTTCTCCCTTGCAGAGACTGCCAACCAGGAGAATGTGGAGTTAAAGGAAAGCTATACCCCCACAATGAATATTTAAGCAACAGACAGTGTATATCATATTAAGTGGCATATTAAGGTATCTTACCAGACTGGTATATATATTTAAGTAAATTTTGCCTTTTTACATCTCTTGCCTTCAACCCCCATTTTGTGATAGTCTGTGTGCTGCCTCAGAGATCACCTGACCAGAAATACTGCAGCTCTAACTGTAACAGGAAGAGATCACCTGCCCAGAAATACTGCAGCTCTAACTGTAACAGGAAGAGATCACCTGACCAGAAATACTGCAGCTCTAACTGTAACAGGAAGAGATCACCTGCCCAGAAATACTGCAGCTCTAACTGTAACAGGAAGAGATCACCTGACCAGAAATATTGCAGCTCTAACTGTAACAGGAAGAGATCACCTGACCAGAAATACTGCAGCTCTAACTGTAACAGGAAGAGATCACCTGACCAGAAATACTGCAGCTCTAACTGTAACAGGAAGAGATCACCTGACCAGAAATACTGCAGCTCTTACTGTAACAGGAAGAGATCACCTGACCAGAAATACTGCAGCTCTAACTGTAACAGGAAGAGATCACCTGACCAGAAAAACAGCAGCTCTAACTGTAACAGGAAGAGATCACCTGACCAGAAATACTGCAGCTCTAACTGTCACAGGAAGAAATGTGGACACAACTCTGTCTGTTAATTGGCTCATGTGACCTAACATGTATGGTTTGTTTGTGTGCACTGTGTATCATATGATCCCAGGGGGCGGCCCTTGCTTTTTAAAATGGCAATTTTCTATTTATGATTACCCAATGGCACATACAGTACTACTAAAAAAGTATATTATTATGAAAATAGTTTATTTTCAAGAAACAGGGTTTTACTTATGAGCTGTTTTATGCAATTTCTTTTTATAGAGGCCTACATTGTTCGGGGGGGATAGTTTTTCATTAAAGCTGTGGGTATGTGCATGTTCCTGACCTCCAGAGATGGAGGGAATGTCAGAAGGTACATGGGTTGTCTGGATAGGAGGTAGGAAACCTCTGCAGGGTACAGGAGTGGAATAAGTGGGTCTTGTTCTTATTTAAATGAGAATTCAACCCTAAAGTTAAAAAAACTCTACCCCTTACCCTACATAGACCCCCTTCCCTCCTCCCCCCAGTGTAAAATCTGACTTTTAAAAAATCACGAATTTTTTGGAATTTATTAAACCCCGAGGATGGAAAAGTCAGAATCTGAAAATCCGGCATCTCAGACCTGTCGAGGTTGCATATAAGTTAATGGGAGAAGTCCCAATGATTTTTTGATGTGCGCTGGGTTTCGTGCAATACCCCGAAATTTTCGAAAAAATCTTGAAAATTGTGAAGATCGTATGAAAAACTCTGAAAAATTTCGTGAAAATCGAATTTTTTGTTCCCACAAAGCAAATGTTCGGGAAAATTTATTAATAAATAAGTGTAAAATACCCGAGTGGATTTGATCGGAGTTTGTAGCAAAAAATATTGAGATAAATTTCGGACTTTGATAAATAAACCCCAAAGTGTTACCCCGGGCAAATGCCCCTATATTTTACTTACCCCTCAGTGCAGATTCAGGCATCAGCGTTCACGGGCGCCATCTTCAGCCGCTTCGGTAATCTTCAGAATGAGACCGGCTCTTCTGCAATTTTCATTATTTTCGGCGCATGCACAGTTGCCGCAACACAGAAAATTGCTCCAGCTGCGCATGCACCGGCACGCCGGTCTCATTCCGAAGATTTCCGAAGAGAAGAAGATGGCGCCTGTGAACTCCGATGCCTGAATCTGCACCGAGGGGTAAGTAAAACGTTAGGGGCATTTTCCCGGGATAACACTTAGGGGCTGAATATTGAGGGTTAATTAAACCTCGGTATTCGACTAGGAACTAAAATCCTTCTACTTCGAATATCGAACTCGAAGGATTTAGCGCAGATAGTACGATCGAATGATCGAAGGATAATTCCTTCGATTGAACGATTAAATCCTTCGAATCGAACGATTCAAAGGATTTAAATCCAACGATCGAAGGAATATCCTTCGATCAAAAAAACTTAGGAAAGCCTATGGGGACCTTCCCCATAGGCTAACATTGACTTCGGTAGCTTTTAGATGCCGAACTAGGGGGTCGAAGTTTTTTTTAAAGAGACAGTACTTCGACTATCGAATGGTCGAATAGTCGAACGATTTTTAGTTCGAATCCTTCGATTCGAAGTCGTAGTCGAAGGTCGAAGTTGCCCATTCGATTTTCGAAGTAGCCCAAAAAAAAACTTCAAAATTCAAAGTTTTTTTACTTCGAATCCTTCACTCGAAGTTAGTGAATCGGCACCTTAGTCTGGGAGGAGGAGGAAGGGGGGTCTATGTACGGTAGGGGGGTAGTTTTTTTTTTAACATTAGGGTTGAATTCTCCTTTAAGTAATGTGGTAGCTAGGGTCCAAATAGTTAATAGAGCTGGTGGTCCAGAGCTTCTGATTGGACAAACCTCAACTGGAACAGGCCTTGTTTAGCTCAAAACAGGAGGCAACTCTAGCGCCACTATTTCTCTGCACTTTGTAATTCCAGTGCACTTACTTTTATGCAGATTATGGATTTTTCCAATTATAAATTAGGCTTAAGCATTTCAGAAATCTTTGCCGTAACACAGAAACATACAGGTACAGACATGCGAGTACAAATACTGAATGTAATATGAACACATATAATTATCTCTTTCTGGACTAACAACTTTTTTTTCAGTTGTACTTGGGCTTTTATTACAACGGGGCCTGTATAACTGCTTGAGCCTGTTTCCCGTTTTGTACTCTTATCAATAATCCCTTGTTTTTTTTTGCATGTGTGAATGTGTGAAACGCGTGGGGTTTGCGCTATACATATAATGATTACAGCAGAATGTGGCAATAACAGGTTAAATGTAATTAAGTGGAACTATGGAGTCAGCAGACAAAGCCAACTGGCTCGATTCCCTGAACGTAATTAATGTAAGATCTTTTCCTCAATGATAAAACCCAAACCTAAATGATTTTAGCAATGGATCAGCAATCGGTGATAGAATTTTGCTTTTCTCTCCTACAATTTTAATGACAATAAAGTCATGTTTGGTAGATGTAATGGTTACTAGGGATGTAGCGAACTGTTCGCCCGCGAACTAGTTCGCGCGAACTTCGAACGTTCGCGTCCGCCGAATGTTCGCGAACGTTTGGGAACGTTCGCATTTTGAGTTCGCGTTCGATCGTTCGACCATTCGACCATTCGAATTCCTTCGACCGCTAAAAATCGAACGATTTCCATTCGTTCGAACGATTGTAAGCATTCGATCGAATGAAAAGCATTCGATCGAATGGCTTCGATCGTTCGATTCGAATGAAAATCCTTCGATCGAACGATTAAAATCCTTCGATCGTTCGAATCGAACGATTTTAGCGGGTGTTCGAAGTTCGCGAACTGTTCGCGAACGTTCGCATTTTTTGCCGGTGTTCGCGAACGGCGTTCGCGAACACCAAATCGGCAGTTCGCTACATCCCTAATGGTTACACAGCAGTAAGTTGTAGAGAGTATTAGGACTAGTATTACTGATTTAGTTATACCATGTGATGAAAAAGATGGGCTCTGCCCAGTTACCTATAATTCCATCTGTACAGTATATGTCACATGAAGGTAACAGCATCGGATTGGGGGGTCCACCGGTGCTACCAACACCCCCACCCCAGCTGTGAGGCCCACCCTGTGCCACAACTCCCTCTCTCTCTTCACATATGTTGTTTTTACTTTTTGTGGCTGAAATCAGAGCCAGGGAAGGTCAGAGGGCACCATCTAGGTAGGGTTTGGGTCGGGGTCAGCATGGCCGATTATTTTTTTCTCCCAGTGTCCTGATGGCCTAATCCAACCATGAAAATACACCTAGTTACTGGACACACACTCACATTGCAAGTTCTGCCCTCTTCCCTATCATTCTGTTTGTATGTATCACATGGTATAACTGAATGTATCCGCCAGAGATTGAACGGAAAAGACAAGGAATATACTGGCAGCTCCATGTCCCTCTTCTTTCTTCTCCCATTTAGGCAGATGAAGGGGTGGGACAGCTCCTACCCTTACAAATGGAACACCCAGGACCGTCATCAGAAATCGCAGGGCCCCATACGGGAAAAAACCCGGTGGGCCCCGACCCTCGTGGGCCCCCGCCGGGCCAGAACCCTTCTCCAGATATTTCCAATCGGCAAAAAAAAATTTTTTTTCGGGCGATGCGCGCCGAGTGGCGCGCTGAGCGGCGCTGTTGCGCATGCGCGCCGAGCGGCGCTGTTGCTGGCCCGACGCGTTTTAGTAGGGGGGCGGGGGTCGGAGGGGGGGCCCCTGGGAACACCCATTGGTTTTACCTGGATGGGACTAAGTTTGTAAGGGAGAACCAACTGGAGGGAGACAAGCCAACTTATAGAGAACCCACAAGTTGATCAGACCAAGGAATTGTCTGTTTCAGGGCTCCCATTGGTCATTGCAAAGTTTGTCTGATAGGTTGACCAACAACCTCAAGGACATTGCATAGATAGCTATCCAAGGTGGATACCCCCTTAGAACTTTCATTGCCCACGGTGCATCATTCATGAGAAAAAGCTTTGCGCATTTTTTGAATTGCCTATTTGCACAGGCCCTGCTTGTTGCCCTTGAACATGAACTCAGAGACCAGGTGGCAGGAACATTATTTTCCACCACTTTATAGAATGTTTCAGGACATATGGGAGGAACAATCCTTGAAGCCTGGTGCCTTACGAACTGTGTTAAGGACATTTGTGGTTCTCCATGAATCACCTCCTTCTGAGGAGGGAAAGAATGTCTACCCAAGACGGCTGCAGGCTGGTCCACAAACTGCTTTGGGGCTACCAAATACAGCCTTGAGGAAAAAAATGAATACCTCTCTCCTTCCCTCATTGTGTTTTTGTCTTGAATTAAAGCTTCAAACTTGAGGTCTCTCCAACCTTTCCCCCACTCACCTCTCCTCATCCGTTTCCCTTTCCCTCTGGAGCTTTATTATGTGTAGTGTGCATTTTGGAAAAGGCATTGCAACCAGCGCATTGTATAATGTCTTCTTTTTATTTTAATTTATTTGATATATTATAAAGTTTAATTTTTCAATTAAAACTTGATCAACATGTACAAAACACCCAAAGCCTCACATAAAGTCTCATTTATGAATGCAGGTGCAAGTGTTCCTGAATAAAAATGGATGCAAGGCTGAGCTCTTATTGATGCTATTCATTAAATATAGATGTGTCCAAACACTTTCCTTGCACTTCTGCATAGTTGCATTGAGCTTCTGTTTATTTATCCTGCCCATTATGAAGAATTACATTTAAGTGTGTCTATTGAAGCAGGAGAACCCTGGAGCTACGTCCATCCTTCATGTGGCAATTATTCCAGGGTTCCCAAAGATTCACAGGCTAATGCTGTATTAAAGCCAAATGCTGGGAACTACGCTACCCCACAATGTGTGCCTGATTATGGAATAAACTCAACCGTTTGTTTTAAAAAATCAGATGAAATTGTGGCAAAACAATGCTGTGATCACTCACAATGATACTGTCATTATGGGGGAAACCTTGTGGGTAAAAATGATGCCAAATTGCATCTGAAAGTGCACTTTTCTCACTGTGCTGGTGTTCATAGATGAGCTTTATATGAGAGGAAGGCGAAGTCACTGGGGCTCATTTATCAACACTGGGCAAATTTGCCCATGGGCAGTAACCCATGGCAACCAACAGTGTCGGACTGGCCCGGCGGGATACCGGGAAAAAACCCGGTGGGCCCCGACCCTCGTGGGCCCCCGCCGGGCCAGAACCCTTCTCCAGATATTTCCAATCGGCAAAAAAATATTTTTTTCGGGCGATGCGCGCCGAGTGGCACGCCGAGCGGCGCTGTTGCGCATGCGCGCCGAGCGGCGCTGTTGCTGGCCCGACGCGTTTTAGTAGGGGGGCGGGGGGTCGGAGGGGGGGCCCCTGGACAGCAGTCCCGGTGGGCCCCGGGCCCCCCAGTCCGACCCTGGCAACCAATCAGATTTCTGCACTCATTGTTCTACTTGCAGCTGGCTTCAAAAAGCGAATCACTGATTGGTTGCTATAGGTAACTGCCCATGGGCAAATTTGCCCAGTGTTGATAAATGAACCCCAGTCTCTGCTGCTGTTTTACTGTTGTGCCGCTCTAAATGCCCCCAAGGTCCTTGAAAAAGAACTGAAATGCTCCGTTCCTTGCATGAATACAGAAACCAGTGTGTCCTGTTCCGTACACCAAGAAATATCTCTGGGCATAATACTTAATGGCATTGTCGGTGGCATTTATAAATATGTATCAGTCGCTTTTTTATATCGATGTTCAAGGCCAGTAAGAACGAAAGAAACCATGAATTTTACAAAGAACGTGTGAGTGAATGTCACGCCTGAAAAATCTCATTCTATTAAACAGGTGGCTGTGGCCCCGCACCCATGAAGTGACGGAAATGAACCAAAACTGGTTTTCAAAAAGTATTTATCAAATCTGATTCGTGCTTTTAAACGATAGAACAATTGGCCAATCTATATTTGGAGGGGGAA
The DNA here is from genome assembly GCF_017654675.1 of Xenopus laevis. Taxonomy (NCBI): domain Eukaryota; kingdom Metazoa; phylum Chordata; class Amphibia; order Anura; family Pipidae; genus Xenopus; species Xenopus laevis. The sequence continues at coordinate 127,258,152 of NC_054378.1, read as the reverse complement.
GTTATTTACTAATTTTTTTTCTTATATTTTACCAGAAACAAACTCAACTCAACTCCCATCCAAGAATTTGGCTTATTTACTAATATTTCAGGTGTTTAGAAAAAACACAAATTTTTTGAATTTCACAAAAAAAGCTTGACTTTTTTTCACAATAAAACACGAAAATTTCAAGTTTTAATTTGATTTGTTTGACTTTGGGCCAGATTCAATTCAGTGAGAAAAAGGTTTATCACGTGAAAAGTCATGCACGAAATTCAATTCAACATATCTCACGATTTATCACGTGAAAACTCTCCTGAAGCCTATGGGAAAAAACTGGAACTGAATTTAGAGAAAAAGCTTTTTCTCCTCAGATTGAATTTTGTCCTTGAGTTTTAACGTGATAAATCAGTAGATCTTGTCTCACTGATTTGAATCTGGCCCTTATTGGATGGTCACTCAAAAACTAAAATTTATCGAGTTTTTAAACCAGCATTAAAGACACTAATCTCACAAGATTTGTGAAGGTTAAAAACATCTTCAATTTTAGTGAATTTATACAAATTAATATAATATTCCTGATAATACATAATTGACCATAAATATATATAATAAAACATTATAAACTGGTAATAAGAACAGGTATGGGATCCATTATCCAGAGAGAAAGAACGGCTCCCACAGACTCCATTTTGTCCAAATAATTACATTTATTAAAAATGATTTCCCTTTTCTGTGTAATAATAAAACAGTCGCTTGTACTTGATCCCAACTAAGATATAATTAATCCTTATTGGAAGCAAAACCAGCCTATTGGGTTTATTTAATGTTTATATGATTTCTCAGTAGACGGTATGAAGATCCAAATTATGGAAAGATACTTTATCTGGAAAACCCCAGTCAGGAGAATTCTGGATAACGGATCCCATATCTGTACTATGTGATATAAACTCATTCATACTCTATATTTATATTCATTGGTGTGGCCATTGGTAGTGGTGCCCAAAAAATCAGCAAGATTTAAAGCAGATTCTGCCGTTAACCTAAATAAGTGCCAAAAAGTTCGCAAGTCACCAGAAATAACGCTAAAACTAAATGTTACGCTTGCGTAATTAACTCCACTTATCGCAAGACAAATTGGTCTCATCGCACTTTAGTAAACACGCGAGGGGTGTTAATTTTGTCGCCAGAATATTCTCAGCGATAATGGGTTATAGATAATTTTTACGAAGTTTATTAAACAGACCCCCTAGTGTCTTATAAAAGGAGCTGAAAGGCCACTCGTGCCCCACCAGAATGGCAGGTAGGTCTTGATTGACAGCTTCAAAGAAACACCACACTACTTGGTCTTAAACCCGAGGTTTTAGCTTGAGGCATAACCTGAAGTTTTGTGGTCCAGAAAAATAACCCTCCAATCCCAAAATTAGAGGTGGATGGGCCCATGGTGGGTCCTTATTGCACCAAAACAACTGTCAATTTCTTGACTCCAACATCTTCTCACTATCCCTAATCTGATCCCCTTCAGAGTTTTTGGGGGCCCCTGCTATTTATATAAACTGTGACTCTTCAACTCAAGGTTGCTGGTATTGTCTTCATAGTTTTCTTTTACTTTCTTTTTTTTTTTTTTTTTTTTTTACATCGAAACCTAATCCTGGAATCCCAGCAATGCAGTAAGTAGCTAATGCAAACATAAGCAGATAGAGTAAGAGGTCCCTTAGGGAATCACATATGTGTGTGTGTGTGGGAAGGGATTTCACAGCCAATGTAGTTAATGTATTTATAGGACTGAAATAAAAAAGAATGGATCAGTGGCAACAACCCCCTCCCCATGTGGAATGGTATGTCCAATCCATCAACATGGAGCAGGTGGTTAATCAAACTTGTATGCATTCATTTTGTATATATTTCTGTTGGATTTATAGTATAAAGGGCCCTGAACAAAACAGACTTTGTACCCTTCTTGTCTTAATATCACCATCTTGCTATACTGTCTCCACCTTGTCCTACTGTATGTGTCTTGCCCTACTGTCTCCATCTTGCCTTCCTTTCACCATCTGTCCCTACTATCTCCATCTTGTCCAACTGTCTCCATCTTGTCCTACTGTCTCCATCTTGTCCTACTGTCTCCATCTTGTCCTACTGTCTCCATCTTGCCCTACTGTCTCCATCTTGCCCTACTGTCTCCATCTTGTCCTACTGTCTTCATCTTGCCCTACTGTCTCCATCTTGCCCTGCTGTCTTCATCTTGCCCTACAGTCTCCATCTTGCCCTGCTGTCTCATTTTTCCCTACTGTCTCCTTCTTGTCCTACTGTCTCCCTTTTGCCCAACTGTCTTCATCTTGCCCTACTGTCTCCCTCTTGTCCTACTGTCTCCATTTTGCCCTACTCTCTCCCTCTTGTCCTACTGTCTCCATTTTGCCCTACTGTCTCCTTCTTGTCCTACTGTCTCCCTTTTGCCCAACTGTCTTCATCTTGCCCTACTGTCTCCCTCTTGTCCTACTGTCTCCATTTTGCCCTACTCTCTCCCTCTTGTCCTACTGTCTCCATCTTGTCCTACTGTCTCCATTTTGCCCTACTCTCTCCCTCTTGTCCTACTGTCTCCATTTTGCCCTACTGTCTCCATCTTGTACATATGTTGCTGTCTTGCCCTACTACAGTGTCAGACTGGCTCACCAGGATACCAGGAAAACTCCCATTGGGCCTAGGTGTCATTGGGCCCTCTTGCTTCTAGCCATTTCGCCTGGTCATTCTGCCCATTTCTTTATGGGGATAAAACGTGCAATAATTTAAGAATATAGTAAGTAAATATAAAAGACTAGGAGAATAAAGAGGTTGAGGGAGGAGAGGAGGAACAGGAGTTTGGAAAGTGAGTCTACAGTCTAAGGTTTTCTGGTGGGCCCCTGACATCCCAGTCCGACACTGTCCTACTGCCTTCACCTTGTCCTACTGCCTTCACCTTGGCCTACTGTCTCCATCTTGTCCTACTGTCTCCATCTTGTCCATTTGTCTCTGTCTTGCCCTACTATCTTCACCTTGCCCTACTGTCTCCATCTTGCCTTCCTTTCACCATTTGTCCCTACTATCTCCATCTTCCTACTGTCTCCATCTTGCCCTTCTGTCTCCAACTTGTCCTACTGATTATATTTTGTCCAACTATCTCTGTCTTGCCCTACTGTCTTCATCTTGAAATGCAGAGACATTTAGGAAGTGCAGAATGGAAAGTGCAATTAATATTTATCTGCCCTGCCTCTATGTTTAAGGTTGAGCTAAAAGGCTGCTAGTACAGATATGGCCTGTTATCCAGAATGCTTGGGACCTGGGGTTTTCTGGATAAAGGATCTTGATGTCATTTGGATCTCCATACCTTAGGTCTACTGGAAGATCATGTAAATATTAAATAAAGCCAATAGGCTGGTTTTGCTTCCAATAAGGATTAATTATATCTTAGTTGGGATCAAGTACAAGTTACTGTTTTATTATTACACAGAAAAGGGAAATCATTTTTGCAAATTTGGATTATTTGGATAAAATGGAGTCTATGGTAAACAACCTTTCCATAATTCTGAGCTTTCTAGATAATGGGTTTCCAGATAATGGATCGAATACCGGTACCATGTGGAACGGCAAATATGAAACTTACAATCTAAGGTCCTCATTCATTATTTACAAACAATGGTCAGTTCCATCAGGAGCCCATTAACCTGTATGTACTGTAGGGGGCCGATTCACTAACTTCGAGTGAAGGATTCGAAGGTAAAAAACTTCGAATTTCGAAGTTTTTTTTTGGCAACTTCGACCATCGAATGGGCTACTTCGACCTTCGACTACGACTTTGAATCAAAGGATTCGAAGTAAAAATCGTTTGACTATTCGACCATTCGATAGTCGAAGTACTGTCTCTTTAAAAAAAACTTCAACCCCCTAGTTCGCCATCTAAAAGCTACTGAACTCAATGTTAGCCTATGGGGAAGGTCCCCATAGGCTTGGCTAACTTTTTTTGATTGAAGGATATTCCTTCGATCGTTCGATCGAACTATCTGCGCTAAATGCTTCGACTTCGATAGTCGAAGTCGAAGGATTTTAATTCCTAGTCGAATATCGAGGGTTACTTAACCCTCGATATTCGACCCTTAGTGAATCGGCCCCTAGGTGTTTGGAGTCAGGGAGAACACAGTCACATTTTATTCCCTGCTGGATTATAAAAGGGTTAAAAAAAAAATCAGCTTCAGAAATCCCAAAGCCCGTCTTTCGCTTTTGCCTTTAAGTGGATTAAGGTTCCAGAACTGGATCTTGAAATTTCACTGCTGAATAAGTTGTGACACTGGGGAGATGAAATACATCATCAAAATAGGAAAAAAAGAAAAACTTCTGTAAGGCTGGAAAATTTAAACTTCATAAGACGAGTTGGTATAAAGGTTCCAAGCCAAGAAGAACAGCAACTCGTATAATAAGGGGATTCATCTGTCCAATAATCCACATAAATAAAAAGCAACTATTGCCATCGAAATTTTCATCATTTGGATCTTCATACCTTAAAGAGGTTGTTCACCTTTAAATGAACTGTTAGGGCTCTTACACACGGCCGTTCCGACCTGCGCTCCCCTGCGTTCCGTTTTTTGGCGTTCAGCCGCAGGGGAGCGCAGGAATAGACGCAAGTCATTATTTGAAATGGGGCTGTACTCACTCAGGCGCGTGTAGGCGCCGAACGCAGGTTCAGACGCAACATGCTGCATTTTTCCTGCGTTCGGCGCCTACACGCGCCTGAGTGAGTACAGCCCCATTTCAAATAATGACTTGCGTCTATTCCTGCGCTCCCCTGCGGCTGAACGCCAAAAAACGGAACGCAGGGGAGCGCAGGTCGGAACGGCCGTGTGTAAGAGCCCTTAGTATGATGTAGAGAGGGATATTCTGAGACAATTTGCAATTGGTTTTCATTTCTTATCATTAGTGATTTTTGAGTTATTTAGCTTTTTATTCAGCCGTTCTCCAGTTTGCAGTTTCAGCACTCTGGTTGCTAGGGTCCAAATTACCCTATCAACCATGCATCACTTTGGTTGAGAGACTGGAGTATGAATAGGAAAGGGACTGAATAGAAAGATGAGGAGTAAAAAGTAGCAACAACACTACATTTGTTGCCTTACAGAGTATTTGTTTTTTAGATGGGGTCAGTGACCCCCATTTGAAAGCTGGAAAGAGTCAGAAGAAGAAGGCAAATAATTCAAAAACTATACAAAATAAATAATGAAGACCAATTGAAAAGGTGCTTAGAATTGGTTATTCTATAACATACTAAAGTAAACTTAAAGGCGAACCACCCCTTTAAGTCTACTAGAAAATCATATAAACATGAAATAAACCCAATAGACTGGTTTTGCTTCCAATAAGGATTAATTATATCTTAGTTGGGATCAAGTACAAGCGACTGTTTTATTATTACACAGAAAAAGGAAATCACTTTGATTATTTTGATAAAATGGAGTCTACAGGAGACACACTTTCCGTAATTTGATTACTTGTAATCGCTTTTTAGATATTAAGGGAAAGATTTATCAACGGTCGAATTTTGAAGTGAAAAGAAAGTTGAAATTCGAATTTCAAATAGGGTAGTACCACATTCGAAGTCGAAGGATTTTTAAGATCGTACTATCGTACTTCGATTTAATTGTACGATCGTACGATTTTACAAAAAAATCCTTCGACACCAATTTAATAAATTAAAGAGTGAAATAGTATTTTGATTTTGACAAATTCATGTGTTACTTGCCCAGATTTCTTTGCACAATAAATTGTGTCCTTGAATGAACTCACCTCATTAAGTCCAGTTCCAATCTCACCCAATGATACATAGTAGAACTCACGAGATCCCCCCTCCAATAACAAAAGACCTTTGGCAAAAAGCCTGCCATATCTAAATGTGCCAGCACCCCAGTCTTGCCCTACCTGTAGCTCTTGTGGAGCAGAATACACCCCACCCTGTTGTTGTGACTGGAGGCTGTGGGTTGTGCTGGTTACAACCTTCACGTAATTTGGAGCTTTCTGGAAAATGGGTTTCCAGATAATGGATTCCATCCCTGTATTGTACTTGAGTACGCTGACCAGAGTGGGTTACATTCTGAGCCCATTTCCCAGTTGCAGATCCCCTTATGAAGAGTTAAAAGGAACTTCAGGTGGCCATACACTCACCAAATGAGCAGATCTCTTTCCTGATATGCCCAACAGAGACAGGGCAATATTGGGCTAATCTGATTCAGCCCTAGGGCCAAACTATCGGATAACAATGATGGTAAAGGGAACTGATGGATTGAGGACTGCAGCAAATAGCCGATGCCCCTCAATCGGGACATAAAAAATACCTGGTCGATTTCTGGCCAAATATCAGTCGGAGAGGCCAGTCGGAAGGCTCTATACACAGGCAGATAAGCTGCCAAATCGGTCAAATCGAATCTGCTCGTGTATGACCTTTAGGGTGGGACTATAGGCCCCTTGTGGTCACATGCTCACCTGAACGAGCTGAGGCCCCCTCAGTTGCTACCCCAAATCTGCAACTTCTGAAAGTAACAGGTGAGCAGGATGACAATGTCGTTATAAGTTAGCACCCTGATATATGATCTGGCAACAGGGGTATCCTTCTCCAGTGGTTTATAAACTACAACTCCCAGCATACCCCAGCACTCTCTACTTGCTGAGTTTTGTTGAAAACATTCATTCATAAAAAAAAATATATAATATATCTCAACATCACCTACCTTTTTCCCGTGAGTGGCACCCATGTCCCAGGCAACCTCAAACACAATAATCCCCAAGAGAATAAGTCGCTTTTCCACGGGATCAAATCCTTGACTTCCAGGCACCGTGTGAGCTCTGTATGGTGCTGTGGCTGTGGCTCTGTCTCCGGAAAGGCACCGGCAGCATGAAATATTATGGAGTGTGCAAAACACACAGCTCTGGCACCGTGACAGCTTTAGCTTATTATATCAGGAGCAAGAGGAGCACAAATCAGCAGGATCTTAAAGGAGATGAGCAGAACATTTCTCTCTCTCTCTCTCTCTCTGTTTTTTTGGCAGAAGAGTGGAGCTTCTTTTTGGATACTTCAGCACTGATGCCATGCACATAGAGAGCTCTCATACTTACCCTGCAGCTAAGCCCGGCTCTTGATTCTGAAAAGCTCTGGAAGATTAGAATAATTGCACTTGACAGACCAAGATGTCACTGAATAGCAAGCTGGTTTTTTTCTCGCCTGCACTCCATAGGAATTTACTATAACCACACACACATATATTGGGTGCACCTAATACTAATTTGGAATTAATTTAAAGACCCCCATGAAGTGGTGGACTACTAAGATCATACCTCCCAACTGTCCCTTTTTCGGAGAGACAGTCCCTCTTTTGACAGCTCAACCCGCAGTCCCTCATTTGTACTGGAAAGTCCCTCTTTTCTCTGCACTGAACAGCCAGAAAAAGAAACAAAGTTTCTCACTTAATTGGCTTTTAGCAGAGAGCCCAGAACAGCTAACAGGTGCAAATAAGAGACTTTGTAACAATGTTGAGACACAAAAACACAGTTTAGATAAGGAGAAATATTTTCAAACTTTCATAACCTGCCAAATTTTGTAAAACAAACATGGTAATTAGGGGGTGTGGCCACAGAAAGGGGTGTGGTCAAAAAATTGCTGCGCTACATGCGGAAAAAAAATCCCATCTATAGGTGCCCTTAGACCAGTGGTTGTTGGACTCTTTTAGTTCAAGTAAACCCTTGGAGGTCCAATCTTTGGTCAGAACCCATCTCATAACACAGTAACAGATACAGTCAGGCCTGGATTTGTGGAGAGGCCACCAAGGCCTGGGCCTAGGGCAGCAGGATTTTAGGTTCAGAAACACTGGGGATGTGCAGAGACACAATAGTTTTTTTTTAAATTTCCCCATTGCTCCAGTCCCGATGATGAAAATTTGGCAAATAGGGAGAGGACGGGGGGCGAGGAACGGCAACGGGCCTAGGGGTGCCCGCTATGTAAATCTGGGCCTAGATACAGTATATGAAACTTGACAGCAGCCAGTGCCATATAAAAAGGTAAGGTTGCCCAAATAAACTCCATTACCAACTGTCCCCAACTTGCACAACAAATACCCACCACTGATGTGCCCTTGCCTTGATGCTTTACAGAAAAGCTAGAAATAGGGGAAAATTGGCAAAGAAGGTATGCCCCCCCCCACCGTTGCACCCTAGGCCAGTGTTGGACTGGGGGTTTCCACCCCCAAGCCCTCCGGCACCCCTGCACCAACCTTCTCCTTCTTGCAGGCTTGTTGAGGGCCAGGGAGGGAAGTCGGAAGTCACTGGAGTTTTTCACGGGGTCTCGTGAGCCCAGTACGACCCTGCCCTACAGTGTCTGACTGGCCCACAGGGATACCAGGAAAACTCCCGGTGGGCCCAGGTGTCAGTGGTCCCTCCTGCTGCTAAACTTTTGGCCTATTTCATGGCCATTCCCTTTTCCTATGAGAACAAAGAGGCTAAATAGATGGAATCATAGGTTATATTATGTATAACTAAAAGAGACTAGGAGAATAGAGGTTGAGTGAGGAGAGGAAGAATAATGTACTGAGAGTGGCCCCTGGTCTAAATTTTCTTGGTGGGCCCCATGTCTAAGGTTTTTGGATGGGCCCCTGGTGTCCCAGTCCAACACTGCTGCCCTAGGCCCCTAGTCCAGCCCTAACAGCAGCAGCACAAAGGCTCTTGTATATGGTTTAATGAAAGTGATCAGTATTGGAAACTTACATTTAATTTAATTCAATCATAGCCACTATTCTGCCTGCGTATTTTCTTTTACACACAAACCTGCCTCTGTTCCATAATAGTGTCTCTAGCTCAGTCTAGCCATGTTCACCTTTAAATTAACTTTTAGTATGATGTAGAGAGGGATATTCTGAGACAACTATTTTTCATCATTTGTGGTTTTTGAGTTATTTAGCTTTTTATTCAGCAGCTCTCCCGTTTGCAATTTCAGCCATCTGGTTGCTAGGGTCCACATTCCCCTAGCAACCATGCATTTGAATAAGAGACTGGGATATGAATAGGAGAGGCCTGAATAGAAGGATAAATAAAATAAAAGTTGCATTAACAATACATTTGTAGCCTTACAGAGCATTTGTTTTTTTTTGATGGGATCAGTGATCTGGAAAGAGTCAGAAGAGGGCTTTAAATAATTAAAAAACTATAACAAAAAAATGAAAAGTTGCTTAGATTTAGACATTCTATAATATACTTAAAGTTAACTTAAAGGTGAACCACCCCTTTTAAAATGTACCTGTCACCCAAGACCTTTTTTTTCATGATTTGTCTAGATGATGATGTGTAGAATTGTGATTACATATTAGCAAGTGTTGTATAACAATCAAGCAATTACACTGCTATAATTAGTCCAGGGCTGCTCCTGCCATAAGGGGAGGCAAAAAGACAACTCGTGTAACTTTTAGGTTAGGTCGACACGAACGATTCTGGCGCCATCCCATGCGCTGCGATAAAAATAAGGTAAGAGATAGAATTGCCGCATGGTGTCGCAGCATTAATCTGACGCATCACGACCGCATGCGTTTTGTCGCAGCGTGTCGGATCACGCCAGAATCGTTCGTGTAGTCCTACCCTAAGAGCAAAATTTCTGGCTTTTAACCCAGAAATATAGCTCTGCTAGTGCAGAAACTGCTATTGTGCTCATTGCAATATCGATGCAGCCCCCCTTTGTAATCCCCTCTGCCTGTTGGAGACTGACAGTGTCGGACTGGGACACCAGGGACCCACCCAAAAACCTTAGACCAGGGGCCCACCCATAAACCTTAGACTAGGGATCCACCCAAAAACCTTAGACCAGGGACCCACCCATAAACCTTAGACCAGGGACCCACCCATAAACCTTAGACTAGGGATCCGCCCAAAAACCTTAGACCAGGGACCCACCCATAAACCTTAGACTAGGGATCCGCCCAAAAACCTTAGACCAGGGACCCACCCATAAACCTTAGACTAGGGATCCACCCAAAAACCTTAGACTAGGGATCCACCCAAAAACCTTAGATCAGGGACCAGGGTCGGACTGGGGGCCTTGGGGCCCACCGGGGCTACTGTCCCTGGGCCCCCCTGCTGCTCCGGCGCTCCGGTTCACCTGTAAATGTGTATGAACATGTGCGAATTTTGATTTTACCGACAAAGAGGGGTCGCACCACTGAGTAGCGGATCTGGGCCGGCGGGGCCCACAAGTGGCTGGGGCCCACCGGGTTTTTTCACGCAGCGTCTGCATCCGACAGTCGGATTGCGTCGGATCAACGCTGTGACACCATGCGACAATTCTATCTCTTGCCTTATTTTTGTCACATGCGACAATTCGCATGCGTTTTGTCGCAGCGCGTCGGATCTGAACAAAATCGCTCATGGAGTCCTAGCCTTAGAAGGAAATTGAAATAAAGAAAGGCGGAGTTGTCCCAATATCTTCTACCTATAATTTTCTATCCCTGGGACACCACAAAGATTGAGAAGCACAGGGCAACCAAGACGGTGGTCTCAAAAATTAGCTTGCCCTAACTTGTTGAAATGCCATCTTTTCCTAAAAAAACACAAATCTATGGTCCCCTTAGAATCCCAGTGCGGGAATATCAACCACCGGGAAAAGGAGAATTGTGCAGCTGATAACTATTTGATTTATATGTGGTTGAGACTTTAGGAAGTTTTAGGATCAATTGATATTGGGAGACCTGTAGTATTTAATAGAAGAGGGGTTCTTTTCTTTTTGATTTAGATTATATTTCTCACCACATAGAGTCAGTAACAGAGTCCAAAATCTCAGAGTCTTCCAGTGTTTTTCAGCTGTAATATATATATATAGTATAAGCAGAAGTTATTCATTCTTTTAGCCACCTCATAGAAAACATTTAAGGCTCCAGGCGTCATTCATCCCAAGTGGTTCAACACAGTTCAGCCCATCTGTCCATTTGGCTTCACATTGTAATAAAATACATTTCTATCACCACCTCGTAAAGGTGTTTCTACATGTCCTGTACCATCCACCTTAAGCTGACTGCATTGTGTTTAACTGTATTAAAGTGTTTACCCACTGGAGTGTGTGTTTTCTTTTCTGCCGGATCATATGTACTTATGGATCTCTTGTGTTCACCTATTCGTGTTCTTACGTGGCGGGAGGTTTGTCCTACGTAAACAGCGCTGCAAGGACATTTTCAAGGGCTTGAAAAGTCTAGAGGCTAGAAATGCTGTATTTTGTATACTAAACATAAACATGAACTTACTGCACCACAAGTCTAATCAAACAAATGATTTATGCTTTCAAAGTTGGCCACAGGGGGTCACCATCTTGTAACTTTGTTATACATCTTTGCAAGACCAAGACTGTGCACATGCTCAGTGTGGTCTGGGCTGCTTAGGGATCATCATAAATAAAGCTGCTTGAGTTCTGCACGGCTGGGAAGTAAGGCGGGGGCTCCCCCTGCTGTACATAAGTATGATTGTTTCCCTGCAGAGCAGTTAGGGACCGTCTGACAGTTCCTATCCACAGCAGTAAATGAAGGGAGAATTTCACTGCATACAGTCAGGTTTCTTATAAAAATGGTACACATTTTTTAATTAAAGAATATTGGAGATAGGTTTCTTTTTCATTAAAGTAAAAATGGGATTTTATTTTTTTGCCTTTCCATGCCCTTTAAGGCACAGACCACCCAATCAGTATTACAGGTAAAATATTGTCTTACAGAGATCTTATTCCCACTTTGGGGTGTGGAATGGAATCTCCTTTAATGATTGAATTACAGCTATTGCAGTTCAAACAGGGGAAAGTGGCATTTTTGGGGGTACTTAAAAATCAGCTGGTGGTTTTGTGTGTGCCAATGTCAGCTCTCACCAAGTGATTGGAAATGTTCCCACCTTTTTTGTACGAGAAGAGTGGCTTTCCCCGGAACAATTTACCAAATTGATGGTCCTGTCCAATGGTGGACCAATGTTTTCTAACTATTTTATCAAATTTGTCTGCTGAATCCCCCATATTCTGTCACAAAAGGTATTCTTCTATCCCCTTTACTTGCTTTCTTTTCTCTCAACGATGTTACCCTAGGTAGAGCCACTTCCTGATCAGCTGATCACTGTCCTGACTGAGATGAAAACTTCCTGCTGCAGAACCGTTTCCCCCTCTGCTACTTCCTGTTTGTGGGCGGAGCCAAACCAAGCCAAGTGGGAGAGGCATTGATTGGCTGCCTGTGTGTGATGGAGGCAAATGTGCCTCTGGGCTCTTAGAAAAGACAAAATACCCCCATAGGAACACAGGTAGTAGATGGAACGGGACAAAGTCTACATTGTGCCTCATTTGAGATTTATGGGGATATAATACTACTAACTAATACTACTAGGAGACAGCTAACGTCCTAACTCCCAACATGTGACAAATGTAAAGAGGGACAAAAACATCAGAAAAAAAGCTGACCATGTTTTATGTGTTATAACAGTTTTGCTAATGAAGCTGAAATTGCCCTTTAAGTTTGGGACTGTGGGCTGAGCTGTCAAAATCGGGACTGTCCCGCAGAAAACAGGACGGTTGGGAGACATGGCTTACTGATAGGCATTGCTTCCACCATTCTCCAGCCTGTGCCTTTTAAAAGTGATTCCTTAAAGCTATGAGAAATAATAAATAAAAAACAGGTGAGGTAGGTACTAGGGTTGCCACTTTGATCAAGGCGGGTTTTCAGAAGGGCAGCCTAAATCAAAACTGCCGGCCTAGTTTTCCAGATTAGGAAAACCAGACAGAATTTTCAGAGATTGACTTGGCGATCGGCCAACCACAGATCAATACATGATAGTCCCAGTCCAGAACGAATCTGCTCCACCCTGCGATGACTAGGGTTGCCACCTTCTTCATACATTTTCTACTGGCCGCTGGTGGGGGCGTGAACAAAAGGGGACGGGGCGTGATGTAAAATGGGGCGGAGCCACATCACGGCGATGGCCAGATGGAGGAGAACAGTTAACTTTCCAGCAGATTGGGGGCAAACCAAGATTTTTTTAAGGGTATTACAAATTTACCGGCAACTACATTGCCGGTAAATTTGTAATTCCTGCCCTGAGCTTGGCAGGTGTTTTAATGACTAGGCCGGTAAAATGCCAGCTGGGTGGCAACTGTAGTGATGACACCACTGTGCCCAGTAATGTCACCCGCTGCCCCTGCAATTGATATGCCTATGTCAGGTAAGGACAGCGAGTCCCTAAAAAGATTCTTTTAGCGTTATTGCACTTTCCCCTGGGGTTATTGACCGCCAATAAGTAAGGTCACTTCTCCCAACTGCCATCTGCCTGGGACTGCAATGCAGCAACAAACGTGACCAATGAATAGACCCTAAATCACTGCCCTGGGATCATTTAAAGGGACAGTTCAGTGTAAAACTGAAACGGGGTAAATCAATAGGCTGCACAAAATTAATAAAAAATGTTTTCTACATGGTTAGTTTGCCAAAAATGTCATCTATCAAGGCTGGAGTGAAGGGATGTCTAACTAATATGTAACTACAGGATCCAATAAGCCCTTCTATTATGTGAGCAAGATCCTCCCCTGTTGGAATGGGAACAATATCCACTTCATTTTCTTCTTTATCTACAGATCATAATCACATTTATTGTTGGTCCTTATCTCTATCACATGAGGATCACAGATTATACATTTAACTGAAGTTACAGACTCATGACAGAGTCTTGCCACCAGTGTGTCTCCCAGTTATCTGGTACAGAACATATAGAGACATAGGGGTGTGTTTATTAATAGTGGAGACATGTAACTGGTGATATTGCCCATAGCAACCAATCATGTATTAAGGGGGCCCAGTCTGAAGACCAGTTAGGGGAAGATTTGGGGTGAGTGCTTATTTGTACCCTGGGTACCCCTGGAACTATAGCAGGGTGACACCCCAATGTTTCTATATATCTGTAACCTTGTCATGAGCTAAGGGGGCCCAGTCTGAAGGTCAGTTAGGGGGAGATTTGGGGTGAGTGCTTATTTGTACCCTGGGTACCCCTGGAACTATAGCAGGGTGACTGTTACCCCAATGTTTCTATATATCTGTAACCTTGTTATGAGCTAAGGGGGCCCAGTCTGAAGGTCAGTTAGGGGGAGATTTGGGGTGAGTGCTTATTTGTACCCTGGGTACTCCTGGAACTATAGCAGGGTGACACCCCAATGTTTCTATATATCTGTAACCTTGTTATGAGCTAAGGGGGCCCAGTCTGAAGGTCAGTTAGGGGGAGATTAGGGGTGAGTGTTTATTTGTACCCTGGGTACCCCTGGAATTATAGCAGGATGACTGTTACCCCAATGTTTCTATATATCTGTAACCTTGTTATGAGCTAAGGGGGCCCAGTCTGAAGACCAGTTAGGGGAAGATTTGGGGTGAGTGCTTATTTGTACCCTGGGTACCCCTGGAACTATAGCAGGGTGACACCCCAATGTTTCTATATATCTGTAACCTTGTTATGAGCTAAGGGGGCCCAGTCTGAAGGTCAGTTAGGGGGAGATTAGGGGTGAGTGTTTATTTGTACCCTGGGTACCCCTGGAATTATAGCAGGATGACTGTTACCCCAATGTTTCTATATATCTGTAACCTTGTTATGAGCTAAGGGGGCCCAGCCTGAAGGTCAGTTAGGGGGAGATTTGGGGTGAGTGTTTATTTGTACCCTGGGTACCCCTGGAACTATAGCAGGGTGACTGTTACCCTAATGTTTCTATATATCTGTAACCTTGTTATGAGCTAAGGGGGCCCAGCCTGAAGGTCAGTTATGGGGAGATTTGGGGTGAGTGCTTATTTGTGCACTGGGTACCCCTGTAACTATAGCAGAGTGACTGTTACCCCAATGTTTCTATATATCTGTAAGGGGGCCCAGTCTGAAGGTCAGTTAGGGGGAGATTTGGGGTGAGTGATTATTTGTGCCCTGGGTACCCCTGGAACTATAGCAGGGTGACACCCCAATGTTTCTATATATCTGTAACCTTGTTATGAGCTAAGGGGGCCCAGCCTGAAGGTCAGTTAGGGGGAGATTTGGGGTGAGTGTTTATTTGTACCCTGGGTACCCCTGGAACTATAGCAGGATGACTGTTACCCCAATGTTTCTATATATCTGTAACCTTGTTATGAGCTAAGGAGGCCCAGTCTGAAGGTCAGTTAGGGGGAGATTTGGGGTGAGTGTTTATTTGTACCCTGGGTACCCCTGGAACTATAGCAGGGTGACACCCCAATGTTTCTATATATCTGTAACCTTGTTATGAGCTAAGGGGGCCCAGTCTGAAGGTCAGTTAGGGGGAGATTTGGGGTGAGTGTTTATTTGTACCCTGGGTACCCCTGGAACTATAGCAGGGTGACACCCCAATGTTTCTATATATCTGTAACCTTGTTATGAGCTAAGGGGGCCCAGTCTGAAGGTCAGTTAGGGGGAGATTTGGGGTGAGTGTTTATTTGTACCCTGGGTACCCCTGGAACTATAGCAGGGTGACACCCCAATGTTTCTATATATCTGTAACCTTGTTATGAGCTAAGGGGGCCCAACCTGAAGGTCAGTTAGGGGGAGATTTGGGGTGAGTGTTTATTTGTACCCTGGGTACCCCTGGAACTATAGAAAGAGTGACTGAAAAAACAGCGTTCTTTAGATTTGTCATGAGGTTGAGTGGCTTGACTAAACAGTGCACATAAAATAGACTTTAAACTAATGGTCCAAAAATCACTAGAAAATATATATCATGTTTTTAAGGAAGAGCAATTAAAAAACAATCCCACTATGTAATATATTGCGAAGTCCTATATTGAAGGTAAACTGGCCATGGGAGTTCTGAGAATTTTGCCCCCTTTTTCTTTTTACCCTTTGATAAACACCAGATGTGAGTGTAGATTAATGTGAGGAAAGAAAAGGACAGATTTTACGGCCATTTGACTGATTGGCTGGTACAGGGACCAGAGTAAAGGCACAGACTGGGCTTCTGTGATTTCTGCAATGAGCTTCTATGACTGTCCCCACATATTAACATATATCTTACCTGCGCTCCAGTTTTATAGAACATTATACAGATATCGTTTACATTTGCAACACAACTTAATGTGACCTGAAAGCCCTGCAGCCCTAAAAACTCATGCTGTGCAGCCAATAAACAGAGCTACTCACAGAAAACTATTTAACAGACTTTGTTTTTTTGGTTAATTTTAAGGACTTAACTAAAAAAAATTGCTTAGTTTTTTTTTTCTTTTTGGTGAGATGTCTCCACCTAGTGACTGCAGGAATCATTGCAGGAGTAAGTGAATGTTACTATGTAGTATTGATATAGCTTAGACATATTACACAGTACATTTACAAAGAGAAAAAGTTCATGATTACCATTAGTCCCTACCCCATGAAGCTTACAGTCTCATTTCCCTTCTGCAGTTTCTTCAGGAGCCAATTAGAACTGGAAAGCATACAAACTCTATGCAGGTTGCGCCTAGGTTGGAGCTGAACCCCAATTCTTCATACGGAGCTGTCATCAGAAACTGAGGGGACATTAAGGTACCTAGTTCACAAAGCCAGTCTCTCATTCTACTTATGGTTTAAATTGCCTCCAGGCAGACGAACTGCGGCACTGACAGCACCCCATAGTGTAGTTGGCACCATTCAGTCAAACCCCCTGTTCCTATTAGTTCTGCCATCGCTTGGTGGATGCATACAATTACATTAGTAACCTAGTATGTTAGGTTGAAAAAAGACACAGGTCCATCAAGTTCACCCTTTTAACTTTTTTAACCTGCCTAACTGTCAGTTGATCCAGAGGAAGGCAAAAAACACCATCTGAAGCCTCTCCAATTTGCCTCAGAGGGGGAAAAATTCGTTCCTGACTCCAAAGCACCTTTTTTCTCCACCCATACCTTCTATCTCTGCCCATACCTTCTATCTCTGCCCATATCTATTGTCTCTGCCTATACCTTCTCTCTCTGCCCATACTTCTTCTCTCTGCCCATACCTTCTTCTCTCTGCCCATACCTTCCCTCTCTGCCCATATCTCTTGTCTCTGCCTATACCTTCTATCTCTGCCCATATCTCTTGTCTCTGCCCATACCTTCTTCTCTCTGCCCATACCTTCCCTCTCTGCCCATATCTCTTGTCTCTGCCTATACCTTCTATCTCTGCCCATATCTCTTGTCTCTGCCCATACCTTCTTCTCTCTGCCCATACCTTCCCTCTCTGCCCATATCTCTTGTCTCTGCCTATACCTTCTATCTCTGCCCATATCTCTTGTCTCTGCCCATACCTTCTTCTCTCTGCCCATATCTCTTGTCTCTGCCTATACCTTCTATCTCTGCCCATATCTCTTGTCTCTGCCTATACCTTTTCTCTCTGCCCGTACCTCTTCTCTCCATTCATAACTTTGCTCTCCACCCATACCTTTTAATACTATTTTACTATGTTACTAAAGGTATGAGTGGAGAGAAGAGGCAAATTGGAGAGGTTTCAGATGGGTTTTTTTTTTTTTTGCCTTCCTCTGGATCAACTGGCAGTTAGGCAGGTTTAAAAATGTTAAAATGTTGATTTTGATGGACGTGTGTCTTTTTTCAACCTCACTTACTATGTTACTATGTATCTGTGGAGAGATAAGGTATGGGTATATACACAGGTATATACCAGAGAATACCACAGCTTCATTGTAATCAGCTTGAAAAAGGAACTGAAAGCTTGCTATGATTATATCAGCCAATAGTATCACCTTTATACCACTGTGTTATTTTTTATTTCAAAAGTGTTGCCCTGTAACATTTTTACTGGCTAACAGGGTACAGCAACTTTACCTGCAATTAAATTGTTTAAGAATATCACTCTCTACATCATCAATTAATACCCAGTGTCGGACTGAAATACCAGGGGCCCACCACAAAAACTAGACCCTAGACTCACTTGCCAAACTATTAGTAATCTTTCCCTCTCTTAACCAGTTCTTTTCTTTTTTTTTTTATTCTTTTAATTTATTCTTTTAGTTTTTTTTATTTTGCATCTCACATTGTACCCTTCCATCTTGCCTCTTTGTTTTAATACAGAAATAGTCAATGACTATGATATAAGCCAAATGTTTAAGAGCTAAAGGGCACTCTAACACGGGGTTTATTTTATTTTATTCCAGTGGCACAGTCCAACACTATAGACACCAGAAGATAAATAAGAAGAAATAAATGAACTCATGGAATCAGGGGTGTAACTACAGAGGAAGCAGACCCTGCGGCTGCAGGGGGCCCCAGGAGGTATAGGGGCCCCTTGACACTGCAATTCATATACAAGTTCAATAAATATTAGTAAAAAGCCTCTAGAAATATATTATGGGGGCATAAAAAATAATTTGCTGTGGGGCCCAGTAATATCTAGTTACACCACTGCATGGAATGCTTTAGTCCTACAATCTATACTGGTATGGTACCTAAGGCGGCACACAGGTCATTTTCTCTACTCTGAAGAACTATACATCCCAACATTTTGGAAACAGAAAGAGGGACAAAAAGATTTTTTGAACACGCCAATTTTGTGTCCTAATCCCCTAATTATGTTATTATTACCAATAACAACCACAATTCCCACCAGGGAGGATTAAGCCGCCCTAAGGCAGGTCCTGAGATGCCATCCCCCGAGTAACTGCGCTCTCATGCACTACAAGAGCCAAATGTCCGGTTTAAAACTCAGAAATTTGGCTCTTAAAGTTACCAGGAGCAGCTTTTTGATGCCCCTTGCGGGGAAATGCCTCGTGACTGGTGCCCCCCTGATTCCCACATATTAAATACAATATATATATATATATATATGTTCACTGGGCAAACAGTGATGTCTCTGAATGGCAAGGGAAATAACCAGCGATCAATGCAAATAATTAGCAGAACATTTACAGGGGCAAGTTCAATTCACAGTATCTTCTGGTGCCGGAACCCCAGATTCTAAACCCCTTTAGCAAGAGATTGCGAGCTCCTGTGCCACGCTGTGCCAATTATAATAAAGACAGGAATATATCATTCATAGTCATCCTTTTTCTCTTTAGTCTCTTTGGTCTCTCTCGTCTGTTGACTTCATTCATCCCTAATTACATTCCAGCTCCGGTGTTCCCAGTACATACTAAAGGCAACACTAAATAAAGTCTATGCAGTCCCTGGTTGGGAGAAGAGACAGGTCTTGTCTGTGCTTTAGGCTTGTTTCATTGTTACAAGCCAAGTACCAGTGTTTGATAACAGTTTGTTCAGCGGCCTTGGATATTGTGATGACTGGATCTGCTATGGGAGCAAGTGGGGCAGGAGACTGTGTCTTTAGTTTGATTTCTTGGGAATACAGCCTTCCATTTCCAGCACCTCCGGCCATCCATCATATTTGTTTGTCTCCTTGTTGTTCTTGATGTGCTGCAGGGAGAACAAATAGTGGATGTGAGTAACTGCTGCACTGAATCCAAGCCAGGAAAGCAACTAGTACATTTGCCATTATGTGTGCGTTTTACATATATTGTAAAGATTCAAACGGAAATGGGGAGATGCTGGAGCAGATCATAGAGTATAAACACCAACCATTACTTGATGTGTTTGTTATGCTGACAATAGGGTAAAGCTTGGAGTACAACGCATGTGTTATGTGATGACTGGATGGCAAAGCTCATGGTACCATCACTTATGTATTATATATTGATTATAGAACCATCACACAATGTATAAACAGGTGCATGTTGTGCCTGTAGACAATCACTATGTGCCTGTCACAGCCGGCACCCAATACCAGAACAAGTGCCCTGGTCTCGGCTTGGCTTCACCAGTAGTGTGACCACTGTTGGGCTTTGGGAGGAGCCCTCAGCTTACTTGGGTGCCACCTGGACTTAAAGGAGAAGGAAACCCCCTGGGCGCAAAACTCATCCCCCCTCCCCTGTGTTGTCCCCCCTCCCTCCTCCCCCCTGGCCTACCTGTCCCCCTGGGCAAATGCCCCTAACTTGTTACTCACCCCTCTGCGCAGGTCCTGTCCACGGAGTTAACAGGTGCCATCTTCTCCCACGCAGTCTTCTTCCTGCTTTGACCGGCGTCTTTTGGCGCATGCGCAGTAGGAACATTTACAGGTACGGATCTACTGCGCATACGCCGAATGTCACGAAGGAAAACTTTGTGACATTCGGCGCATGCGCAGTAGATCCGCCTTTAACTGGCGTCCATTTATGAACAATTTGCACAAAATATAATTTAAAAGGTTGAAGCACCATTAAGTTAACTTTCATTATGTTATAGAATGGCTAATTTTAAGCAACTTTCCAATTGGTCTTCATTATTTTTTTATAGTTTTTGAATGATGTGCCTTCTACCTTTGACTCTTTCCAACTTTCAATTGGGAGGTCAGTGACCCCAGTTAAAAACAAATGCTCTGTATTTAATGTATTGCTATTGCTATTCTTTATTACTAATCTTTCTATTCAGTCCCTCTCCTATTCATATTCCAGTCTCTTAGTCAAATCAGTGCATGGTTGCTAGGGGAATTTGGATCCCAGCCACTGCTGAAATGGCAAACTGGAGAGCTGCTGAATGAAAAGCTAAATAACTCAAAAACCCCAAATAATAAAAAATGAAAACCAATTGCAAATTGTCTCAGAATATCCCTCTCTACATCATACTAACAGTTAACTCAAAGGTGAACAATCCCTTTAAGTACAGGTATGGGATCCGTTATCTGAAAACTAATTATCCAGGAAGCTCCGAATTACAGAAAGGACGTCTCCCATAGACTCCATTATAATCAAATAATCCAAATTTTTTAAAAATTAGTAGTAATAAAACAGTAGCTTTTAGTTTATCCCAACTAAGATATAAATAATCCTTATTGGAAGCAAAACCAGCCTATTTGGTTTATTTAAAGTTTATATGATTTTCTAGTAGACTTAAAGTATGACAATACAAATTATGGTAAAATCAAAAAGCCCCAGGTCCTGAGCATTATGGATAACAGTTCCCCAGGGTAATGAGCCAATGAGACAAGTTGAAAAACTATCCCAGGTAGTAGCTTCCAGCTGGTTTTCGGGGGCAGCAAAAAAAGTCGCTTCTGTTTGCTTCTCCCCTCTGACCTGACTACTGTTTCCTTCTCAGCAGCGCAGCCAGCAACTGTCAGAACATGGCAGAGAATGGCAGTCACGGCCGAGGAGGAAACAGGAGAAACTGTCGCTTTTATTTCTGAAACAATGCAGAATTGTAAAAGCAAATACATTGAGGATATGTTTATTGTTTATTGGGAGAACCCAAAAATATAATTTTGTTGTCTTGCTTTAGATCGCCTTTAAACGTAAAGGATAATGTAATACAAGGTACAAAGTGTCAGAGTAACAAATCAGCAGGTAGAATTAACCCAGTGATCCCCAACCAGTAGCTCGTGAGTAACATGTTGCTCTCCAACCCCTTGGATGTTGCTCCCAGTGACCTCAAAGCAGGAGCTTATTTTTGAATTCCAGGTTTGGAGGCGAGTTTTGGTTGTAAAAACCATCTGTACTGCCAAACAGGGCCTCTTGTAGGCTGCCAGTCCTCATAGGGGCTACCAAATAACCAATCACAACCCTTTTGGTCATCTACAGGAACTTTTTCATGGTTGTGTTGCTCCCCAACTCTTTTTGCATTTGAATGTGGCTCACGGGTAAAAAAAGGTTGGGGACCCCTGAATTAACCGGTCAACTATTTGAAATCAGATTGGTAGCCTGGAGAAATCTTGCTCCTTTTACTACATTTCCCTCTAACTGTGTTGGCCCTTCAGTCTGTATTGTGTAGAGCACTTTGTATAGGTGTAAAATGCTCCCGTCTTTTGCACTTTGCACCTCATAGTTGCACCTGTATCCACATTTTACTGCATAAGGGGCAACGACTGCAGGCACAACATTCATGGGGGTTATTTATGTGTGTCGAATTTCGAATTCATGTGAATTTTTTTTTAACTCTAATAAATTTGAATATACTCAGGTTATTTATGAAAAAACTCGAACGTCTAGTATAGAAAATTCGAATCAAATTCAAATCACGTTTTCCTCTGAAAAAAAAAAACTACAATGTATGGAAGGCAATTAACATATTAAATAGTTCAACGGCCATTGACTTGTAAATGAACTCAGCAGGTTTTAAGTGGTGAATATTCGAATTTGAATTGTTTCTATGGTTTCCGGGGGCAGCAAAAAAGTCGCTCCTGGTACCTATAAGAGCTGAATTCCTGGTTTTTAAACCAGAAATTCTGCTTTCTAGTGCAATTTCTCTCTCTGCACTATTGTTGCGGCCTCAGCTGCCTCCGGGGCTCCTGCTTTAAAAATGGGGTTGTAATACTATTAATTTATTATAAATTGTTTTAATACTTAAAACCATCGCACGGAATGCTTGCTGGAGTTTCATTCCTCTACAAAGCCAATAGGTGGCACCATATTTTTCCTGCATGCATGCGTATTGAAAGCCAGCCTAGAGACTGATTATTATTAGCTGGTGGTGTTGTTTCCATGAAACTAATTAAAACCTTAAAGGGATTCTAAAGTTAAAAAGACAAAATTTGATTTTTGGGTTCTCCGCACAAAAATAAACATATCCCCAAATTACTTGCGTTCAAATTTTTGCTCCGTTTCAGAAATAAAAGCTTCTGTTCGCTTCTCCCCTCTGACCTGACTACTGTTTCCTTCTCAGCAGAGCAGCCAGCAACTGTCAGAACATGGCAGAGAATGGCAGTCACGCCCGAGGAGGAAACAGGAGAAACTGTCGCTTTTATTTCTGAAACAATGCACAATTGTAAAAGCAAATACATTGAGGATATGTTTATTGTTCTGCAGAGAACCCAAAAATCTAACTTTGTTGTCTTGCTTTAGATCGCCTTTAAAGGATAATGTAATACAAGGTACAAAGTGTCAGAGTAACAAATCAGCAGGTAGAATTGACCGGTCAACTATTTGAAATCGGATTGGTAGCCTGGAGAAATCTTGCTCCTTTTACTACATTTCCCTCTAACTGTGTTGGCCCTTCAGTCTGTATTGTGTAGAGCACTTAGTACATGTGTAAAATGCTCCCGTCTTTTGCACTTTGCACCTCATAGTTGCACCTGTATCCACATTTTACTGCATAAGGGGCAATGACTGCAGGCACAACATACATGGGGGTTATTTATCAAAGGTCGAATTTCGAATTTATGTGAATTTTTTTTTAACTCTAATAAATTTGAATATACTCATGTTATTTATGAAAAAACTCGAACGTCTAGTATAGAAAATTCGAATCAAATTCAAATCACGTTTTCCTCCGAAAAAAAACCTAGAATGTTCGGAAGGCAATTAACATATTAAATAGTTCAACGGACCTCGGCCATTGACTTGTAAATGAACTCAGCAGGTTTTAAGTGATGAATATTCGAATTAGAACTGTTTCTATTGTCGAGATGTGATACATCTCACATTCGAATTTACATTCGAGTTGGTGCTTTTGAAAATTACATTTTTGAAATTCAAAAATTCGATTTTACCATTCGAACCTCAATAAATCTGCCCCTTATTTGCACTAGTGGAACAGCTCAATTAGTTTAAAGGGAGCAGTTGTTGGATTCCGCAGATGGTTTATGTTCATTGCTAAAAACAACCAATTACCTGTTCAAATGGGCTTTTGGCATTTATCCCTTTTCCTCCCACGAAGATCCAGCCGTCTCGGAAACGTACTTTCTTTGCATAACTGCTCCCAAAATCAGTGAATATAGACCTGGCTTCATCATTTAACCTGAAGAAAAACAAAATAACTATTTTTATTACTTCTCAGATTTTGCCTATTTGTCCGCATGAGTATTGGGTTGCCTGATTGGAGGGACTTGTCAAGGTAATCAACTTGGTAAAAATGTTCCATCCTACCCATTGGTACCAATATTTACTTTCTCCTGTTCCTCTGGGGAGGGGCTAAGGTTAAACAGTAGTAACTCCAGCCAATCACAATGCAACTTACTTTCTACTCCAGCTTGGTAAAAATGTCCCAAACAACCTGTTCCTAGCGATATGTTTTCCTGTTCCTCAGGGGAGGGGCTATAGCCAAACAGTAATGACTCCAACCAATCACAATGCCACTTTCTACTCCAGCTTGGTAAAAATGTCCCAAACAACCTGTTCCTAGCGATATGTTTTCCTGTTCCTCAGGGGAGGGGCTATAGCCAAACAGTAATGACTCCAACCAATCACAATGCCACTTTCTACTCCAGCTTAGTAAAAATGTCCCAAACAACCTGTTCCTAGCGATATGTTTTCCTATTCCTCAGGGGAGGGGCTATAGCTAAATAGTAGTGACTCCAACCAATCACAATGCAACTTTGTACTCCAGCTTGGTAAAAATGTCCCAAACAACCTGTTCTTAGCGCTATGTTTTCCTGTTCCTTAGGGGAGGAGCTATAGCCAAACAGTAATGACTCCAACCAATCACAATGCCACTTTCTACTCCAGCTTAGTAAAAATGTCACAAACAACCTGTTCCTAGCGATACATTTTCCTGTTCCTCAGGGGAGGGGCTATAGCTAAATAGTAGTGACTCCAACCAATCACAATGCAGTTTTCTACTCCAGCTTAGTAAAAATGTCCCAAACAACCTGTTCCTAGTGATACATTTTCCTGTTCCTTAGGGGAGGGGCTATAGCCAAACAGTAATGACTCCAACCAATCACAATGCCACTTTCTACTCCAGCTTAGTAAAACTGTCACAAACAACCTGTTCCTAGCGATACATTTTCCTGTTCCTCAGGGGAGGGGCTAAAACTAAATAGTAGTGACTCCAACCAATCACAATGCAGTTTTCTATTCCATCTTGGTAAAAATGTCCCAAACAACCTGTTCCTAGCGATACATTTTCCTGTTCCTCAGGGGAGGGGCTATAGCCAAACAGTAGTGACGCCAACCAATCACAATGCAGTTTTCAATTCCAGCTTGGTAAAAATGTCCCAAATGTTCCTGGCAATACATTTTCCTGTCATTTAGTGATTATTTAGGATCAGGCAGTAGGATGCCTCAGTCACAAGGCAAATTCTTACTCCTGTGCATTTGGGTCCATATTTGAAGAGGATTATATTATTGTTGCTGTTCTGATACTTACTTTGTACCTGGATCATCATAAGATGCAACAAACACCAGTGTCCCATCCTTCACAGGCTTTATAAATTCCAGCAGAGGTTTCACATCTTTGACAAAAGAGAAAATTCTGCTTAAGGATTTTAGAAAATGTTCCACTTACAGAAGGTAAAACTGGGGAATGTGCTAAATACAGGCTAAATAAGTGTTACTGTATGTTATTCATGTCCCCTGTTGTATAAATAAGATATATACCAAATATAATATATAACGATATATACTAAATACAGCTATGGGATCCGTTATCTGGAAATCCGTTATCCAGAAAACTTTGAATCGTGGAAACGCCATCTCCCATAGACTCCATTTTATCCAAACAATCTAGATTTTTTTTTAAAAATGATTTCCTTTTTCTCTGTAATAATAAAACAGTAGCTTGTATTATGTATTATGTATACCTGTATTATGTAATTGGCCAAGTCAATATACCCCACCCCATCCCATACCCCCTTCCACTTAACTCTACCCAGATACTCTATAACTCCACTTTCTTTAAAGAGAACTAAAGCCTAGGGCATCTCTAGCCATATTCATTTCTAGGGTTTAGTTCTCCTTTAAGATAAAACATTTCACAGGAATGGATTTGTTGAAAATTCTGATTTGTTGCTACAAGTTTCTACTCTGGAACAGATCTGTGTCACGTCTGTGGGTAAAATAGTGAGATTTTTAGCCTGCTGTGACAGGTCACTCAGTTTGGTCATACAGTAAGGGGGTTATTTATCAAAGTCCGATTTTATTTAAACATTTTCTGCTGCAAACTCCGATCAAATCAGCTCGGGTTTTTTATGCTTATTTATTATTATATGTTTTCCCAAAAATGATGAGATAAAATCGGACTTTGATAAATAACCCCCTAAATATCTGCTTGTTTGGTAAGGGCCATCTAGATAACAGGCCAAATTAGGCTACTGTGATCAGCAATAGGCCAGTAGAGTAGTACAAGGAGAAATATGAAAGGAAACATCTGATTGGTAGTTATGGTTAAGTGCAGTCCAACAATACATTAAATATCTGCATGTTTGGTAAGTGCCAAATGTAATATTTATTATTACATTTTCCTGAAAATGTAAAATTTGCTCTGCGGGAAAAAAAATCAGATTTTCATGTTTTTTTTTGGATTTTTCACCTAAAACTCAGTTGTTTTTGGAGTTTTGACCCGAAACGAAACCCAGCGCACATCAAAAAATCATTGGGAATTCTCCCATTGACTTATATGCAACCTTGACAGGTCTGAGAAATGCCGGATTTTCTGATTCAGACTTTTCCATCTTTGGGGTTTGATAAATTCCGAAAAATTTGAGATTTTTAAAAAGTCAGATTTCATAAAAAACAATCACAAATTTTTCGTGATTTTTGCATTCAGAGTTTAGTAACTAACCCCCTAAATATCTTCTCGTTTGGTAAGGGCCATCTAGATAACAAGCCAAATCAGGCTACTGTGATCAGCAAAAGGCCACTAGGGTAGTACAAGGTGAAATATAAAAGGAAACATCTGATTGGTAGTTATGGTTAAGTGCAGTCCAACAATACATTATAGGGGGTTATTTATCAAAGTCCGATTTTATCTCAAAATTTTCTGCTGCAAACTCCGATCAAATCCGCTTGTGTTTTTTACGCTTATTTATTATTACATTTTCCTGAAATTTAAAATTTGCTCTGCGGGAAAAAAAACAGATTTTCATTATTTTTTCGGATTTTTCACCCTAAAACTCAGATTTGTTTGGATTTTTCACCCAAAAAGAAACCCAGTGCACATCAAAGAATCATTGGGAATTCTCCCATTGACTTATATGCAACCTCGACAGGTCTGAGATGCTGGATTTTCTGATTTAGACTTTTCCATCCTCGGGGTTTAATAAATTCCTGAAAAATTCGAGATTTTTAAAAAGTTCGATTTTATAAAAACTATTTTTGCATTCAGAGTTTAGTAAATAACCTCCTAAATATCTGCATGTTTGGTAAGTGCCAAATGTAATATTTATTATTACATTTTCCTGAAAATGTAAAATTTGCTCTGTGGGAAAAAAAATCAGATTTTCATGTTTTTTTTTGGATTTTTCACCTAAAACTCAGTTGTTTTTGGAGTTTTGACCCGAAACGAAACCCAGCGCACATCAAAAAATCATTGGGAATTCTCCCATTGACTTATATGCAACCTTGACAGGTCTGAGAAATGCCGGATTTTCTGATTCAGACTTTTCCATCTTTGGGGTTTGATAAATTCCGAAAAATTTGAGATTTTTAAAAAGTCAGATTTCATAAAAAACAATCACAAATTTTTCATGATTTTTGCATTCAGAGTTTAGTAACTAACCCCCTAAATATCTTCTCGTTTGGTAAGGGCCATCTAGATGACAAGCCAAATCAGGCTACTGTGATCAGCAAAAGGCCACTAGGGTAGTACAAGGTGAAATATAAAAGGAAACATCTGATTGGTAGTTATGGTTAAGTGCAGTCCAACAATACATTATAGGGGGTTATTTATCAAAGTCCGATTTTATCTCCAAATTTTCTGCTGCAAACTCCGATCAAATCCGCTTGTGTTTTTTACGCTTATTTATTATTACATTTTCCTGAAATTTAAAATTTGCTCTGCGGGAAAAAAAACAGATTTTCATTATTTTTTCGGATTTTTCACCCTAAAACTCAGATTTGTTTGGATTTTTCACCCAAAAAGAAACCCAGTGCACATCAAAGAATCATTGGGAATTCTCCCATTGACTTATATGCAACCTCAACAGGTCTGAGATGCTGGATTTTCTGATTTAGACTTTTCCATCCTCGGGGTTTAATAAATTCCTGAAAAATTCGAGATTTTTAAAAAGTTCGATTTTATAAAAACTATTTTTGCATTCAGAGTTTAGTAAATAACCTCCTAAATATCTGCATGTTTGGTAAGTGCCAAATGTAATATTTATTATTACATTTTCCTGAAAATGTAAAATTTGCTCTGCGGGAGAAAAAATCAGATTTTCATGGTTTTTTTAGGATTTTTCACCTAAAACTAAGTTGTTTTTGGATTTTTGACCCGAAACGAAACCCAGCGCACATCAAAAAATCATTGGGAATTCTCCCATTGATTTATATGCAACCTTGACAGGTCTGAGAAATGCCGGATTTTCTGATTCAGACTTTTCCATCTTTGGGGTTTGATAAATTCCAAAAAATTTGAGATTTTTAAAAAGTCAGATTTCATAAAAAACAAATTTTTCGTGATTTTTGCATTCGGAGTTTAGTAAATAACCCCCTAAATATCTGCTCGTTTGGTAAGGGCCATCTAGATAACAGGCTAAATTAGGCTACTGTGATCAGCAATAGGCCACTAGGGTAGTACAAGGTGAAATATGAAAGGAAACATCTGATTGGTCGTTATGGGTAACTGCAGTCCATTTATGGAGGTTATTTATCAAAGTCCGATTTTATCTCAACATTTTCTGCTGCAAACTCTGATCAAATCCCCTTGGGATTTTGACGCTTATTTATTTTTACATTTTCCTAAAAATGTAAAATTTGCTTTGCGGGGGAAAAAAATCAGATTTTCACAATTTTTAGAAATTTTTCACCCGAAAACACGGATTTTTTCAGATATTTCACCCGAAATCTCAGATTTCTCATGTTTTTTGACTGAAAACTCTGGGGTATTGCACGTAACCCAGCGCACATCAAAAAATCATTGGGAATTCTCCCATTGACTTATATGCAACCTCGACAGGTCTGAGATGCTGGATTTTCTGATTTAGACTTTTCCATCCTCGAGGTTTAATAAATTCCTGAAAAATTCGAGATTTTTAAAAAAAGTCTGATTTTATAAAAAAATTTTTTTGCATTCAGAGTTTAGTAAATAACCCCCTAAATATCTGCTCGTTTGGTAAGGGCCATCTAGGAAACTTAGGCTACTGTGATCAGCAATAGGCCACTAGGGTAGTACAAGGTAAAATATGAAAGGAAACATCTGAGTAACTGCAGTCCGACAATACATTATATGATCATGGTCCTAAATGCAAAGTTCGAATAGTGGTACAACCCACCATATTTATTTTTATACCAACAGAGTTTTCAGAGTTTCAGATTTATTGGGAATACAATAGATTTTCTTAGTAATTTGAAGCACTTACCTCCTGAATACATATCAAATGCATTCGTTTTGATCAGAGCCCCAGTGGAAGCTGTACAACCAAAAAACATGAGATTATGGTGAGATTTTTCCTGTTAAAGGCAAACTAACGCTCAATGCCCCTCACCCCACAAACACATGAGATTCTTATTGCAAAAGACAATTTATTTCCTTTCTCACTGTCATTGAATCCCAGGTGCCTGAAAAGGGCAGTGGCTAGGGGAGCCCCCATCCAGTTTTGAAAAGGATGAGACCAGTTTTTGCACAGGTTGTCTGGTTCAAAACAGATTTATTAAAGGGCAGATTTATCAAGGGTCGAAGTGAATTCGAGGGAATTTTCGAAATTAAAAAATTTGAAATTCGAAGTAACTTTTTGGATACTTCAACCATCGAATAGAATACTTCGACTTCAAATTACTTAGAATTCGATTCAAAGTAAAATAGTTTGAATATGCGACCATTCGATAATCGAAGTACTGTCTCTTTAAAAAAAACTTCGACTTCAATGGTTCACCAAATTAAACCTGCCGAAGTGCTATGGGGACCTTCTACAGCATTTTTCTAAGTCAAAGTAAAATCCTTCGATCGTACGATAAAATCGTTCGAAACATTCGATTCGATGGATTTAATTGAAAGTTTTTACTTCGACCGCAGAATACCCAAATTCGATGAAAAAAGTTCGATATTCGAATTCGAAGTATTTCAATTCGAATTCGAATTTCTAAGTATTTTTTACTTCAAATTCGACCCTTGATAAATCTGCCCCTAAGGGTCGAATAGTAAATTCCAGTTTTCGAATTTATTTGGTGTCAAAATTCTATCCCCCAATTCGAATGTCAATTCAAATGTGAGATTTATCACACATCGACCATAGAAAAAGTTCTAATTCGAATATTCGCCACCTAAAACCGGCCGAATTCATTTACAAGTCCGTTGACCCGTATGAAGATGTTACTAGGCTTCCTGACCTGAGTTTTTTCGAGAGGAAAATTTGATTCGAATTTTGTTCATATTCGAATCGAATACGAATCGAATTTTCCGGTGGTTCCCATTTGATCGAATTTTAGACGATTGCATTTTTTTTTTTTAATGAATAACCTCCCAGTCGAATTGTGAGTACATTCGAATTTATCAGAATATTATTTATTATTATTATATTATTATTTATTGCATACATTGCAAGTGGCCCACTATAGTATCTTGAGATATATATACCGTAGAACCCCCTTTTTATGTTTTTCAGGGGACCAGAAAAAAATGGTGTAAAATCCAGGAAAATGTAAAATCAGGGAAATGTATTATGTATAATATATAGGTGGGACCAGAAAACAACAATGTAAAATGAGGGAAAACCTAAAATCAGGGGATGTAAAATGGGGTTTCTACTGTATATTATATATCACCTTCATATTGTATTAGAATCTTTTACAAAATACAGACAAAATGTGGTTTTTCTCACCGTTTATTAGTGCAATGTTCAGTCCTCGGCCAATGTTATTTTTAACACTGCTCATTATACTGCAAATCAAAAAGAAAAAACATTCATGGGACAAACAGCACAAAATGCACAAATTTAGTATTTTAGTTCTATCGGCTCTTGCTTTAAAAGAGATGAACACAGAAGAGAGCAGGCTGAGGTTCCAACTGGCCGGACAGAGTAACAGAGGTTCAAAGACAGAACCGCACTGCTGACACTCTAGGAGACAGTGAGGGGTAGAGGTGAGGAAGGCCCCAGTGAAGCTCATGTTCCCTGGGGACGCCAATGTGAGAAATGGAAGTATTTACACAGTGTTGGGACTGAGTAAGAAGCATTTGAATTGATGGTGGCACTTCTATTGTCTTTGTTCCAATAAAGAAAATATTTGTTCTTTTAAGAGCCACTGATGACAATGATTGTGGGTGACTCCTCCCCTAATAGACAGCAAATTAGTGACTCAGTGCAAGGAATCCTACCTAACGTGTTCTGCCAGAGTGAGCAAAGACGTGCTAAATGTCACTTGCCCCGTGTCGTTAAAGGATAAGTAAACCGTTGAAATAAGCGAATGAAAAACTGATGAGGGAGCTATTCTTTTATTCATTATTTATTTTGTTTTTATTCCAAGATATTAAGGGATACATGTGCTGTTAAAGGGATCCTGTCATCAGAAAACATGTTTTTTTCAAAACACATCAGTTAATAGTGCTGCTCCAGCAGAATTCTGCACTGAAATCCATTTCTCAAAAGAGCAAACAGATTTTTTTATATTCAATTTTGAAATCTGACATGGGGCTAGACATATTGTCAATTTCCCAGCTGCCCCTGGTCATGTGACTTGTGCCGGCACTTTAGGAGAGAAATGCTTTCCTGGCAGGCTGCTGTTTTTCCTTCTCAATGTAACTGAATTTGTCTCAGTGGGACCTGGATTTTACTATTGAGTGTTGTTCTTAGATCTACCAGGCAGCTGTTATCTTGTGTTAGGGAGCTGTTATCTGGTTACCTTCCCATTGTTCTTTTGTTTGGCTGCTGGGGGGGAAAAGGGAGGGGGTGATATCACTCCAACTTGCAGTACAGCAGTAAAGAGTGATTGAAGTTTATCAGAGCACAAGTCACATGACTTGGGGCAGCTGGGAAATTGACAATATGTCTAGCCCTATGTCAGATTTCAAAATTGAATATAAAAAAAATCTGTTTGCTCTTTTGACAAATGGATTTCAGTGCAGAATTCTGCTGGAGCAGCACTACTAACTGACTCATTTTGAAAAAATTTTTTTTTTCCATGACAGTATACCTTTAAGGGACACATGTACTGTTAATATGAATGAATTGTGTTACAACAGCGCCACCTGCTGGTCATTTTCCCACCAGTCTGACCAGCAAGTAGACAAGGAAGTTGTCAGGAGAAAGAAAGAGGCTGATGTTCTTCTGCTTAGGAATAAAATTAGAAACCTTTCTCACATCTTTCTTAAACAAAAGAACATCAGCCTCTTTCTTTCTCCTGACAACTTCCTTGACTACTTGGAGGTCAGACTGGTGGGAAACTGACCAGCAGGTGGCGCTGTTGTAACAAAATTCATTCATATTAACAGCACATGTATCCCTTAATATCTTGGAATAAAAACAAAATAAACAATGAATGTACATTGCAAAATTTCTCAGAATAGCCCCCTCATCAATTTTCCATTCATTTATTTTAAAGGATTACTTATCGCTTAATGCTTGAATTTGGATACCTGAGGGTTATATGAAGCGTTTTCAGAATATAAAGATGAATATATGTGGGTTAAAGTAGAATTTGTCAGTCTTCTGTTTGCCTCTCTTCTGCAAAGTACAGGTAGGGAATCCATCATCTGGAAACCCGTTATCCAGAAAGCTCTGAATTATAGGAAGGCCGTCTCCCAAAGACTTGATTTTAATCAAATAATTCAAATTTTTAAAAACGGTTTTCTCTTTTCTCTTTGTACCATGTACAGTACAGCCCCCATTTTTCAGTGGCCAGAAAAAATGGTATAAAATCCAGTAAAATGTAAAATCAGGGAAATGTATTATGCATAATATATAGGTGGGAACCAGAAAATAACAAGGTAAAATGAGGGGAAACTTTGGGGGATTTAAAATTGAGGTTTCACTGTAATTGATTCTAAAATATAATTAATCCTGTTGGATTAATCCCATTGGGTTTACTTTACGTTTTAGTGATTTTAAGTAGATTTAGGGTCTTATTTATCAAAATATGAATTTTTCTGATTATTTTATTAAAAAAAAGTCCAAACTAGACCAAACTAGAATCCACAATTTGACCTTATTTATTAATAAAATAAGATGATTTTATCAGAACAGGGAAACACTTGATAAAATTGAGCAAAAATCCGAATCGTAAGTTTTTTTCAGATTTTCTTTCCCGAATCGCTCAATTATTTCGGGATTTTTTCCTGAATTGCTCGTTTTTTTTTTTTTAGAATTTTTGAGATTTTTGCCTAAGTCGAATTTTTGGGCTAATTCCAGCACAGACCACAGAAACTTCCAAATAGAATGGGCACCTCTCCCATTGACTTATATGCAACCTCGGCAGGTCTGAGATGCCGGATTTTCGGATTCAGACTTTTTGCTGCCTCGCGGCATACTACATTTTGAAAAATTCACGTTTTTTTTCCCACTAAAAATTCGGATTTTATAGTAAAAATGTTTTGAATTTTTCGAGTTTTGGCGTTCGGAACCCCATAAAGTATGGCGATCCAAACTAAGGAAAGATCCCTTCTATCAAAAAAAACTCAGGTCCTGTGCATTCTGGATAACAGGTCCCAAACCTGTACCTATTGAGTGACCTCCATTATCCAAAGCAGAAAGCAAAGACCAGACATTTCTCTGTTGAGTGTTGAGTTGGTGCAAATTGAAAATAATTTATGATGTGGATATATTTGGAATTTAAGTGCATTGTGCATAAATAAGATCATGTCTATCGGCTTTTAGTATTTGGCAAAGGCTGAACATCTTCTCCCATCACTAATAACTTGTAAATAAAAAGCACAGGGCTGCCTCGCTGTATTCTCAGCTGCATAAATGGAGTTTTATAGAGCCCATTTTGTGTTTGAATGGACGTTGGCCTTGGGTTAGCACTTTAATAAGGGATTCCTGCTCACAGAATAACAGATGGCATGTTATTATACTATGTTGTATTTAATTTGTGATAGTGCTACAATGAATGAATGGCTAATTCTAAGCAACTTTTTAATTGGCTTTCATTTTTCCTTTTTTTATAGCTTTTGAATTATCTTCTTCTAACTCTTTCCAGCTTTCAAACAGGGTCACTGACCCAACGAAAAACACATGTCCTGTAAGTCTACAAATGTATTGCTACTTTTTATTCTTCATTTTTGTATTCAGCCTTCTCCTATTCATATTCCAGTCTCTTATTCAAATCAGTGCATGGTTGCTAGGGGAATTCGGACACTAGCAACTGCTGCAATTGCAAACTGGAGAGCTGCTGAATAAAAAGCTAAATAACTCAAAAACCACAAATAATAAAAAATGAAAACTAATAGCAAATTGTCTCAGAATATCACACTCTACATTATACTTAAAGTTCGTTTTATACTCTTGGCAATTTACATGAGTAAATTAGCTGACACTTATTCCCCTTTGGCTTTGGGAACCAGATTTATTTTTTATTATTATAAATGGTTGTCAGCGAATCATATATTGGCAGGATAAACTGTATGAATATTTTATGACTCTATCACAAGACTCACATAGTGTTGTCAAAGCAAATAGATGGTCCCACCACATTGGCTGCACCGCTAATAATTTGAAACGCAAAGTAACCGTCTGGGCAGGGTTTTTCATTCCCACAGCTGAACTTGACTTTCTTCTTTTCTAAGGAATCAATAAATAATCTGAATTATTATGTTAAAAGTTACATCAGCAGTTTATTAGTGACTCGTCCTGCAAGTGGCATCATTAGAAAGGTTCCACCCCGGGAGGGTGTTTATCGGCCGAGAGATTAGGCCACTCATTCACTTCTCTGCCCATCTTGTTGTCATTTGGATAGTGATTAAGCCGTGGCATTTCTACATCATTACTGAACTTTTCACCATGGTGTTGGCACAGAGTCAGGTATTGTGAATGCCAGCAGTGGATCTTAAAGGAACAGTAACACCAAAAAATGAAAGTGCTTTAAAGAAATGACTGTATAATGTGCTGTTGCCCTTAACTGGTAAAACTGGTCTGTTTTCTTTAGAAAAACAACTGCTTGAAAGGCTGCCCCCATGGCTACACAGCAGCTTGTTTATATAAACTATAGTAGTACTTATCTGTTATCTACTGTGTATCCTGTGCTTGAATGGCTGCCCCCATGGCTACACAGCAGCTTGTTTATATAAACTATAGTAGTACTTATCTGTCATCTACTGTGTATCCTGTGCTTGAATGGCTGTCCCCATGGCTACACAGCAGCTTGTTTATATAAACTATAGTAGTACTTATCTATTATCTACTGTGTATCCTGTGCTTGAATGGCTGCCCCATGGCTACACAGCAGCTTGTTTAGATAAACTATAGTAGTACTTATCTGTTATCTACTGTGTATCCTGTGCTTGAATGGCTGCCCCCATGGCTACACAGCAGCTTGTTTATATAAACTATAGTAGTACTTATCTGTTATCTACTGTGTATCCTGTGCTTGAATGGCTGCCCCCATGGCTACACAGCAGCTTGTTTATATAAACTATAGTAGTACTTATCTGTCATCTACTGTGTATCCTGTGCTTGAATGGCTGTCCCCATGGCTACACAGCAGCTTGTTTATATAAACTATAGTAGTACTTATCTATTATCTACTGTGTATCCTGTGCTTGAATGGCTGCCCCCATGGCTACACAGCAGCTTGTTTATATAAACTATAGTAGTACTTATCTGTTATCTACTGTGTATCCTGTGCTTGAATCGCTGCCCCAATGGCTACACAGCAGCTTGTTTATATAAACTATAGTAGTACTTATCTGTTATCTACTGTGTATCCTGTGCTTGAATGGCTGCCCCATGGCTACACAGCAGCTTGTTTAGATAAACTATAGTAGTACTTATCTGTTATCTACTGTGTATCCTGTGCTTGAATGGCTGCCCCATGGCTACACAGCAGCTTGTTTATATAAACTATAGTAGTACTTATCTGTTATCTACTGTGTATCCTGTGCTTGAATGGCTGCCCCCATGGCTACACAGCAGCTTGTTTATATAAACTATAGTAGTACTTATCTGTTATCTACTGTGTATCCTGTGCTTGAATGGCTGCCCCCATGGCTACACAGCAGCTTGTTTATATAAACTATAGTAGTACTTATCTGTTATCTACTGTGTATCCTGTGCTTGAATGGCTGCCCCCATGGCTACACAGCAGCTTGTTTATATAAACTATAGTAGATTTTCTGAAGCAAACACACCATTTTTACCAGTGCAGCACAACAGTACATTATATTTTCATTAGTTTAAGGTACTTAGATTTTTTGGTGTACCTGTTTCTTAAATGTCCAATATGACATGGGGTTAGTGGGCATCGCTGTACAGAACGTACAGAACGGATCTCTCCTTATGTGACTATTGTGTCTCTCTGCAAAAAAGTAGAAGCACTGGCCATATTTACAAAATATTCTATTATTTACAAGCCCCTGGTGGAAAAGACTAGTCACATATTAGTCTGTAATGAGGTCAGCATTAAAGGGATCCTGTCATCGGAAAACATGTTTTTTTTTTCAAAACACATCAGTTAATAGTGCTGCTCCAGCAGAATTCTGCACTGAAATCCATTTCTCAAAAGAGCAAACAGATTTTTTTTATATTCAATTTTGAAATCTGACATGGGGCTAGACATTTTGTCAATTTCCCAGCTGCCCCTGGTCATGTGACTTGTGCCTGCACTTTAGGAGAGAAATGCTTTCTGGCAAGCTGCTGTTTTTCCTTCTCAATGTAACTGAAGGAGTCTCAGTGGGACCTGGATTTTACTATTGAGTGTTGTTCTTAGATCTACCAGGCAGCTGTTATCTTGTGTTAGGGAGCTGTTATCTGGTTACCTTCCCAATGTTCTTTTGTTTGGCTGCTGGGGGGGAAAAGGGAGGGGGGTGATATCACTCCAACTTGCAGTACAGCAGTAAAGAGTGATTGAAGTTTATCAGAGCACAAGTCACATGACTTGGGGCAGCTGGGAAATTGACAATATGTCAAGCCCCATGTCAGATTTCAAAACTGAATATAAAAAAATCTGTTTGCTTTTTTGAGAAATGGATTTCAGTGCAGAATTCTGCTGGAGCAGCACTACTAACTGATTCATTTTGATTTTTTTTTATCCCATGACAGTATCCTTTCAATGTCTCCAGAGCAGGCACGGACTGGCCATCACAAATGCCCAGTGGGCCACTCCATGTATGAGATGGGGAAGTGGAGTCGAAA
Organism: Xenopus laevis; assembly: GCF_017654675.1. Lineage (NCBI taxonomy): Eukaryota > Metazoa > Chordata > Amphibia > Anura > Pipidae > Xenopus > Xenopus laevis. The sequence continues at coordinate 127,220,994 of NC_054378.1, read as the reverse complement.
AGGAGCTGAAGGCAGATGGGAGCCAAAGCCAAGCTGAAGTTGAATGGGGGTTGAAGTGGAAGCCACAGAAAAGAGGTACATTTTCACTGAATACCAGCGGTCTTTACTTTAATGGGGGACCCTGTCCACCAATGTTATTTTTTTTTTCATTTTATTTGGGAGCCCTGGCCCAGCCTCTTGTAATTTAAAGAGCCTGAAATCTGTCTCCACTAATGTAGAGAGCTTTATTGCACTCATTGCACTGGTGATGCTGCCCCCTCGCTTCAACACTGATTTTTAAGCACAGAGAGAGATTTTTTTGCTTTTTACTCCCCAGAGGGACAAATACACAGAGTTGATGTTCAGTTACAGCGTTTACTCACTTGGCGCCTCTTCAGCTTTATTATCTGTAATGAGAAGAAACCCCCAAAATCATTTTTGTTACTTTAAACAAATGCAAGAAAAGTATTAAAAGAAAGGGAGTGGGATCAGCTTTTGTTTTAAACTGGTTTCTACATGAACTCGCAGTATGAAAACGAATGGAAGCTCCTCCCCAAAATACATTTAAAGGAGAAGGAAAGCTCCAAGACAGTTTATTGCCAACAGATTAGCCACAATAGTGCAAGCTAGAATACTATATTTATTCTGCAGAATGCTTTATCATACCTGAGTAAACAGCTGTAGACACTGTCTCTGTCTGTTTAGGATAGCAGCTGCCATATTAGCTTGATGTGACATAATTTCCTGCTTGAGTCTCTCCCTGCTCACAAACAGCTCTGAGCTCAGATTACAGCAGGAAGGGGAGGAGGGAGGGGGAGAGGAGCAAACTGAGCATGCTCAAGCCCTAGCCCTGGAGGTTTAAGCTGAAAACAGGAAGTCTGATACAGAAGCCCATGAGTACACAATAGAAGGAAAGAAATGTGCTGTTTCTTTTGACAGAGGACTCAGAGCAGCATTACTTTTAAGATTTACTGGTGTATTTATATAGACCTTTCTGATAAAGCTTACTTAGTTTTAGCTTTTCCTTCTCCTTTAAGAGTCACAATCGGGAAAATGAAAATGAAATATGATCTTCATCATTCCAAAAGATGAAACCTACTATGAGATCAATTAAAAATTCTGCACCCGCTTCTGAAAGAATCAAGTTTATCTTCACTATCGCCCTCCCCTCTTCATTCTGTCTTCTTGCCTTCAAGCACAAACAAAACAACTGACCTCGGCACAAATCCTGCACGTAGAGAGACAGGATTTCTGTTGATTTTAATAGTGTGAGCTCTAATACATCTTCTAGGCAAAAAGATATATTGGATTTAACTGTCATTCAAAATCAGACTCCCAACTCCTGCATGTAGAGAGACGAATGCCGAGAAGGGGGTAGTGGAGATTAACTTGATTATTTCAGGAACTATTCAGCATTTTGAATTGATTACATTTAGAAAATGTATTTTTTTAGTATGATGAAGCTCATGTTATATTTTCGCAATAATAATTCATTTTGAATGTACTGCAGAGATTGGATAGGAAGGAAATAGACTGGTAGAGAGGAATACATGACCCTTTAACATCAGATTCTATGACAGATTTGACCTCAATTTCTGCTTAATGATTTCCAACCGCCCTTAAGCTTAGCTTTTCCCCAGCAACCCACTGAGCATGTGCAGTGCCACTGACACACAAAAGATGCCTAACAAGATCAATAATTTGGGATATTTGTTAGCAGCTGGGGACAACTTTGGGTTGGACTGAAAGAAAGATGTGTCTGCGTTTCATTACTATATTCTACTAGACACGGGCACCTCGGGCCCACTTCCCGCAAGACTCCGCCCACTCCCCACGCTAACCCCATCCACTCTATGCCCAGACCACGCCCACTCTCTACCAGCTGGCTGGGGAAGGGGGTTTCTTATTAAAGGGATACTGTCATGGGAAAAAAATTTTTTTCAAAATGAATCAGTTAATAGTGCTGCTCCAGCAGAATTCTGCACTGAAATCCATTTCTCAAAAGAACAAACAGAATTTTTTTATATTCAAATTTGAAATCTGACATGGGGCTAGACATTTTGTCAATTTCCCAGCTGCCCCTGGTCATGTAACTTGTGCCTGCACTTTAAGAGAGAAATGCTTTCTGGCAGGCAGCTGTTTTCCATCTCAATGTAACTGAATGTGTCTCAGTGGGACATGGGTTTTTACTATTGAGTGTTGTTCTTAGATCTACCAGGCAGCTGTTATCTTGTGTTAGGGAGCTGCTATCTGGTTACCTTCCCATTGTTCTGTTGTTTGGCTGCTGGGGGGGGAGGGAAGGGAGGGGGGGATATCACTCCAACTTGCAGTACAGCAGTAAAGAGTGATTGAAGTTTATCAGAGCACAAGTCACATGACCAGGGGCAGCTGGGAAATTGACAAAATGTCTAGCCCCCATGTCAGATTTCAAAATTGAATATAAAAAAATCTGTTTGCTCTTTTGATAAATGGATTTCAGTGCAGAATTCTGCTGGAGAAGCACTATTAACTGATGCATTTTGAAATTTTTTTTTTCCCCATGACAGTATCCCTTTAACCATGGAAGCAGACCTGGAGGTCCGTGCCCCCATTTTCCCCAGGCCCCCCTGCGACTGCAGGGTCTGCTTCCTCTATAGTGACGCCACAGATAGTGTAACTGGGCTGATTGTGGGAAAGATAAGAGAACCGAGCTGAGACACAGCAGACAAAAGCCTAACCCTTGTAATATATACAAATTAGGGATGCACCGAATCCAGGATTCGGTTCGGGATTCAGCCAGGATTCAGCCTTTTTCAGCAGGATTCGGCCGAATCCTTCTGCCTGGCCGAACTGAATCCGAATCCTTATTTGCATATGCAAATTAGGGGCAGGGAGGGAAATCGCATAACTTTTTGTGACAAAACAAGGAAGTAAAAAATGATTTCCCCTTCCCACCCCTAATTTGCATATGCAAAATAGGATTTGGATTCGGTTCGGCATTCGGCCGAATCTTTCAAGAAGGATTCGGGGGTTCGGCCGAACCCAAAATAGTGAATTCGGTGCATCCCTAATACAAATATTTAAAATCTCATCCTCCGGGGATAAATACAATTAAGTTAGGATAACAATTAGATGATGACAGTATCCCTTTAATCGCCTCAGAATAATAACATTCCCCCCCCCTCACACACGCATAAGAATAATATATTTGTCTTACCAAACATACTCCTCAGACTCTTCATATCTACTTTGTTGGAATAAAATTTTTCAGCAAAATACCAGGTTGTGAGCAGGGTAAGTAGAACCACTACAATCCGTATAAAAGCTGCATGGTGTTAAAGAGAAACTGCGTTAGGAAGAAAACTCTAAAGTAACTGATATACCCACTGTCTCAGCTGCAGATATATATATACTGTATATATATAACATTTCTGTATCTACATAACCGCAGGAATGCATGCGGTGTGGCCATTTGGAAGCTCGTGGGCGGGCTTATGCTAAGCAGGGGCGGTGATTAAGCCTATGACATGTGCATGCAAGTTCATGTGATTGTTTGATCATCCAATCAGATCCCTGCACAAACAAAACACAGAGGGGCAAATTCACTAAGATTCGTAGTTGCGCACAGGGGTAGCGTAAGATTGCGAAGTTGCGCTAGCGTTGATTCTCTAAGTGAAGCGAAGTTACGCTAGCGAAGGTTAATTTGCATACGGCGCCAAATTCAAATTTCAATGGAGAAATACGTAGAATCACTACACAAGTCTGGGAAACCTTCAAAACAGCAAATAAAATGTTTATTTTGCCCTACACATGTGCCCACTGTATAGTTAAGTTGCCATGAGTTAGGAAATGTAGGGGGGAAGGAGGGGAGCCCCAAAAAAATTTTCGATCTTTTTCAGCCTATCACCCATAATGTAGAAAACACGCCAGAGTTTTTTGGCACTTAGAAAAAATTTTAACTTTTTTGGAAGCAATCCCTATCTACTCTATTGCGCTTCGCCTGGTCTGAGGTGGCGAAGGAAGTCTGGCGTAAAAGGTAGCGTTCAGTACACTGCGCGCGTTAGTGAATTTGCGTAGTTACGTCCGTAGCGAAAATTCGCCAGGCGTAAGGGTGCGAAGTAACACTAGCGAATCTACGCCAGCGTTCGTTAGTGAATTTGCGAAGTAACGAAAATGCCCAACGCTAGCGAATTGACGCTAGCGTTCGGCGCTTAGGCGCTTAGTGAATTTGCCCCAGAGTGAAATCTGGATAGAAGGCTTCTTCTCATATGAATTACCCAGTTAGCTCCTCCAATGAGCTACAGCTGTGTTTTCCCTGTTGCCAAACCCCATTGGCTGGATCCTTCTCCTGACCTGCCCATGACCATTTTAACGCCCGAAACTACAGGGAACCTATGTAGTTTTTTAGCCTCTACTATCAGATTCTTTTTAGTTTATTCCATGAAAGAAGAATGTTCGTTACCTGAGCACCGCATGGCTCTTCCCCGTATTATACGACTGTTTCACACTTTGCACCGGCACAAGTCAGATCTGCCGTGAGCTTGAGAATTGAAAAAAAAAGGAAAGCAATGAAAACTTAAGTGATAACAAGCCGACCTTCGGACATTTAATGTGGGAATCTCTTGCTCATATCAGCTAGAGGTGTCACCGTCACTTTAACAGAGTCAATAAACGACTATTGCCAAATACTCTTTAAACCCTGTGAATTGAATATACTGATAAATGTGACTGTACTTCCTTGTCAGGTCAGGGTGTGCTCTCCGGGCCCCTGTTGTAAAGAAGTAGGATATCCTGTTCCTATAGGGAATCATGGAACACTCAGACCTTTATATATACAGGTATTCCCCTATACTAAGCACAATTCAGCAGGAACAGCCCTTAAGTTTACTCATAGTCTGTACAGAGCAATCCCATAAAACTATGACACCATAGGTATTCCCTGTACTAAGCACAATTCAGCAGGAACAGTCCCTAAGTTTGCTCATAGTCTGTACAGAGAGATCCCATAAAACTATGGCAGCATAGGTATTCCTCTGTACTAAGCACAATTCAGCACCATCTCTCACTACTATACCTGCTATCCCACAGTCACACTCCCTTCCCAGAGACTATTATCCACTGTTACTATAGGCACCATCTCTCCCTACTATACCTGCTATCCCACAGTCACACTCTCTTCCCAGAGACTATTATCCACTGTTACTATAGGCACCATCTCTCCCTACTATACCTGCTATCCCACAGTCACACTCCCTTCCCAGAGACTATTATCCACTGTTACTATAGGCACCATCTCTCCCTACTATACCTGCTATCCCACAGTCACACTCCCTTCCCAGAGACTATTATCCACTGTTACTATAGACACCATCTCTCCCTACTATACCTGCTATCCCACAGTCACACTCCCTTCCCAGAGACTATTATCCACTGTTACTATAGGCACCATCTCTCCCTACTATACCAGCTATCCCACAGTCACACTCCCTTCCCAGAGACTATTATCCACTGTTACTATAGACACCATCTCTCCCTACTATACCTGCTATCCCACAGTCACACTCCCTTCCCAGAGACTATTATCCACTGTTACTATAGACACCATCTCTCCCTACTATACCTGCTATCCCACAGTCACACTCCCTTCCCAGAGACTATTATCCACTGTTACTATAGACACCATCTCTCCCTACTATACCTGCTATCCCACATTCACACTCCCTTCCCAGAGACTATTATCCACTGTTACTATAGGCACCATCTCTCCCTTCTATACCTGCTATCCCACAGTCACACTCCCTTCCCAGAGACTATTATCCACTGTTACTATAGGCACCATATCTCCCTACTATACCTGTATCCCACAGTCACACTCCCTTCCCAGAGACTATTATCCACTGTTACTATAGGCACCATCTCTCCCTACTATACCTGCTATCCCACAGTCACACTCCCTTCCCAGAGACTATTATCCACTGTTACTATAGGCACCATCTGTCCCTACTATACCTGCTATCCCACAGTCACACTCCCTTCCCAGAGACTATTATCCACTGTTACTATAGACACCATCTCTCCCTACTATACCTGCTATCCCACAGTCACACTCCCTTCCCAGAGACTATTATCCACTGTTACTATAGGCACCATCTCTCCCTACTATACCAGCTATCCCACAGTCACACTCCCTTCCCAGAGACTATTATCCACTGTTACTATAGACACCATCTCTCCCTACTATACCTGCTATCCCACAGTCACACTCCCTTCCCAGAGACTATTATCCACTGTTACTATAGACACCATCTCTCCCTACTATACCTGCTATCCCACAGTCACACTCCCTTCCCAGAGACTATTATCCACTGTTACTATAGACACCATCTCTCCCTACTATACCTGCTATCCCACATTCACACTCCCTTCCCAGAGACTATTATCCACTGTTACTATAGGCACCATCTCTCCCTACTATACCTGCTATCCCACAGTCACACTCCCTTCCCAGAGACTATTATCCACTGTTACTATAGGCACCATCTCTCCCTTCTATACCTGCTATCCCACAGTCACACTCCCTTCCCAGAGACTATTATCCACTGTTACTATAGGCACCATCTCTCCCTACTATACCTGCTATCCCACAGTCACACTCCCTTCCCAGAGACTATTATCCACTGTTACTATAGGCACCATCTCTCCCTTCTATACCTGCTATCCCACAGTCACACTCCCTTCCCAGAGACTATTATCCCACTGTTACTATAGGCACCATATCTCCCTACTATACCTGTATCCCACAGTCACACTCCCTTCCCAGAGACTATTATCCACTGTTACTATAGGCACCATCTCTCCCTACTATACCTGCTATCCCACAGTCACACTCCCTTCCCAGAGACTATTATCCACTGTTACTATAGGCACCATCTCTCCCTACTATACCTGCTATCCCACAGTCACACTCCCTTCCCAGAGACTATTATCCACTGTTTCTATAGGCACCATCTCTCTCTACTATACCTACTATCCCACAGTCACACTCCCTTCCCAGAGACTATTATCCACTGTTACTATAGACACCATCTCTCCCTACTATACCTGCTATCCCACAGTCACACTCCCTTCCCAGAGACTATTATCCACTGTTACTATAGGCACCATCTCTCCCTACTATACCTGCTATCTCACAGTCACACTCCCTTCCCAGAGACTATTATCCACTGTTACTATAGACACCATCTCTCCCTACTATACCTGCTATCCCACAGTCACACTCCCTTCCCAGAGACTATTATCCACTGTTACTATAGACACCATCTCTCCCTACTATACCTGCTATCCCACAGTCACACTCCCTTCCCAGAGACTATTATCCACTGTTACTATAGACACCATCTCTCCCTACTATACCTGCTATCCCACAGTCACACTCCCTTCCCAGAGACTATTATCCACTGTTACTATAGGAGCCATCTCTCCCTACTATACCTGCTATCCCACAGTCACACTCCCTTCCCAGAGACTATTATCCCACTGTTACTATAGGCACCATCTCTCTGTATGACTGATATCTAGGACAGAATATAAATCTGAACCCCAATCTTAAAGGTTTAAATAAACATCACTGTTGTGAGCCCCACAAGTAATGTTGTATCAGTCCATGTCACTAATAGTAGATTTCTGCACTTACTCTAGTCCCAGTTGAAGAGGGAGAGGAATCCGCGTGGGGGTAGAACAGGTCTTTGTGGCAATACTGACAGACGTCTCACACTATTTCCTCGTCCCAGAACAATCTCTGACATGATCTGTGACATAAAAGCCCTAAATGAAGGTTAGTTGTTAGGGCAACTCGGGGTGGGGAGTAGGTTGGTCAAACTGGAAAAACGTGAACTGTATTAAAGCGTCTCTCATATTGTCTTCTAAACACGCCTTAGTGTGAGCTGTGTATTAACCTGGCCCCACCCTGTGCAACTGCCACCTGTCTCTGCTTACTGACTGCCAGCTGACTGACTGAGTGCAATGTCCTACTAAAGGACAAGTATAGCCAACCTTTACATTCTCTTATAATTACATTGCACGAGGAATCCTGTCTATGTAAGCAAAGGGGAATCTCCCCCTGAAAACGTCTTTTGGTTCTAAGCATCTTTCCATTATACATTCATTGAAACCGGTTTTATTACCCCAAGACTGGGATAGACCCTTGTAGAGGGCACAAACACTATGATTTAAGTAAAAGCTGCTGCATCACTTTTTGGTGCCAGTCTGTTTCCCCTCCAGGCACTGCCCATGATGTAGCCCAGGATAAAGAGTAAGAGACCCAGGAGATAAGTACTGGACCACAAACACTGGATCCTGTGCTCTTCTGGGCTGCTAAGATTTTTGAATACAAATAAAATAAAGATAAGCTGTTCTGGGGTTTAGTTGTACTTTAAATATTACCTCCCACTAGTAGTACCTCGAGATCCGTTATGAGGACGAGTGCCCATGAGGGTCAGTTCATAAAGAAATTCACGGGTACGACACTGACATACAAAACATTTCCCAGGTCTCTTGTCACGAACGGCACCCTAAATCCAGAACCAGTGCTGGGCTCCCTGGTATCGGCTCTTGTTCCGCCTTTAACAGCCGTCTTTCACCTCAAGAGGAGCCCTCAGCCAATTGGATGCCACCAGGTGTTACTAAGAGAGGAGCAAAGCTACAGGTTCTGGACGAGCGAAGGGGCCCGATCGTCTCACCAAGGATTCTGGATGGAGGAACACCAGGAAGGCAGAACAGACAACACAGTGTGGAACAGACAGGCCGGGCCAGCACAAGCGGAGGTAGAATAGTCAGACAGGCCGGAATCAGGATTGGAGAGCGTAGAATAGTCAGCCAGGCAAGGGTCAGCTTGGAGAGCAGGGCCGGAACTAGGGGCAGGCAGAGTAGGCGCCCGCCTAGGGCGCAGTCATAGGGGGGCGCAATTTTGAAAATTGAAAACATTTTTTTTTTATTTCTTTAATTTTTACCGCCCTTTTCCCCAATGCGGCTGCCCCAGGCCCCCAGCAGAGTTCCGCTCTGCTTTCCACCCTCCCCGACTCCCCGAGACCCAGCCAGTTTCTTACATACCCTGCTGGCTGGATCCGTCGGATCCTTCTTCAGAGGCAGCAACGCGCAATTGTGCATGCAATCATGCGCCTGCACGCTGCAGCAAGAGGAGCGCTGGCTGGCGCGGTGACGTCAGGAGGGAGCTGTGCGCGACAGTGCCCCTGTGTGGTCAGGTGACCTGGCCTGGCGCGTCGTGCGGGTGTTGCGGCATTCTTTGCTCTCCTGAGTCCTGACTAAAATTATGGGTGGCTGCCTGGTGACTATTCTGCTGACTACTGCTGCTGGTTTTGGAGTTGGAGCTGTTTGGCACACAACAGGTACAGACTTGGGGGGGGGCAATGCATTTTTTGGCACAACAGGTACAGACTTGGGGGGGTGGGGAGCAATGCATTTTTTGGCACAACAGGTACAGACTTCAGGGGGGCAATATTTTAGGTGCTGCTGGCTGGCACAGGTACAGATTGGGGGCAATATTTTGGGTGCTGCTGGCTGGCAGGTACAGTAAAGTAGAGTGTACTTTATTTTTGTTTGTTAACATTACATATTTATAAAAAAGAAAATTTTAATTAATGTGTTGTAAGGTTCCTTTATTAAAAAAAACTGTAAGTGATTAGGTGGGAAATGGTCCTACAGAACGGGGGGGGGGGGCTGATTGAAGTCCTTGCCTAGGGTGCAAAACTACCTTGGCCCGGCTCTGTTGGAGAGTTAAGGATAAACAGCCAGGCAAGGGTCAGCTTGGAGAGTTCAGAATAGTCAGGCAAATCAAGGGTCAAACACCAGAGGATCAATAGGAATCACTTAAGAATAGCACCAGGGACAAACCAATTGAACCTAACAACGGGCAATGTGTATAATTACAAAGCCCCTTTAAATAGTTTGAATTTCATGCCGTTGCGAGGTGACGTCATCGCGCTGGCGCATAAACCTGGAAGCGCGCGGTCCTGTGCACCATAGGGGAACAGGCGCTGGAGAAAGCAGGAGGCACGCGGCGGGCATCCACCCTGGAGCTGTCGCGAATGCCCCCGCCAGACGTTAGCCCACCAGGGAGAGCCACTGGACCACCAGGGTAAGTTAGTATCATTACATTACCCCCCCTCTCGAGCAGGGGCCACTGGACCCTCAAGCTTACCAGGAGACCTGGGAGGGAATTGTCTCCTAAGGTGGTTAACCCAGACATCGGATTTGGCCAGACTCTTAACCAACACTGGAGGAGGACATAATTGTTGATGGACCTGTTTGGCAGGTTTCAACACAGAAACATGAAACAAGTTAGATAACTTAAACATATCAGGCAACTTGAGACAGACAGAGGTTGGGTTCACAATCTCCACAATAGGACATGGACCAATAAATCTGGACCCCTGCTTTTGAAATGGGATTTTAAGCTTGATATTCCCTGTTGATAGCCAAACCAAGTCCCCCACCTGGTATTTGGGTAACTCCCCATGGGTCTTATCGGCTGCTCTTTTCTGAGCAGATGTAGCTGCCGAAAGGGAACTATGTACCCTAGAAGAAGACTTAGAACAATGCTCAACAGAAGGGAATTTCTTTACCATTAGACATACATTTTTGCACTTGGGTCCCCACTGAAAAACCTCCCCAGTTACCCAATCAATGTGGGGGTTGTGTACCTGTTGCCAGGGTAACCCTAGAATTAACTGGGACAAAGAACCATCAAGAATGTGAAAAGCTAATTTTTCACAATGTATATTGTTAATAAACATGGACAATGCGTTGGATTTTTGGGTTACTAGACCTGACCCGAGTGGGCTCTGATCAATAGCAGAAACTCTCATAGGAGGTGTAAGGGGAATAAGGGGAATATTATACCTTTGTGCGAAGGCAGCATCTAAAAAATTCCCCCAGCCCCAGAATCCACCAAGGCCGAAACTTTAATTGAACCCCCAGGACAGAATGACAGGTACTAAGTTTTTTGAGGTGAATTGGGAAGAGGAAATCTCTCTAACCAAATGGAGCTTCCCTTCTCCACATGGGTTTTGAGGTTTCCCTGGCCTCTTGGGACAATTTTTAAGGAAATGCCCCTTATCCCCACATTATATGCACAGACCTAGGGATCGCCTTTGGGTCCTTTCCTCAGAGGACAAGCGTGTAGCCCCCAATTGCATGGGTTCCCCCTGAGGGTTAGGAAGCGAGGGAGTTGGGGATTCGTCATTATCACATATAATAGGGAAATATGTACCCCTTTCAGCCTGGCTTTCTCTTTGCCTCCTATCAATTTGGAAGGCTTACTTCATAAGGTCATCCAAAGTGGATGAAGGAGGGTAATTAATCAGGCTGTCTTTGAAAGAGCTAGAAAGCCCCACCCGGCATTGACTACTAAGAGCAGTATCATTAAACCCCGTCTCAACTAACCAGTGGCGGAATTCTCTACAATACTCCTCAATTACTCTTTTCCCTTGACGGAGCTTACGAATAGCGGAATCGGCAGAGCTGGCACAATCCGGGTCATCCTATAACATGGCCATGGTAGCAAAAAATGCTTCTAGGAAAAGACGGGCAGGGTCAGATGGGGGTAATCTCAGTGCCCAAACTTGTGGGTCACCTTGTAGTAAGGTCATAACGAACCTTACTTCATCCTCACCAGTAGGAAAGATGTGAGGGAAAAGACTGAGGTATAATTTACATTAAATGTACCCCTATCCCTAAACTTATCAGGGAAGGGGATTTTTGGGTCTTGGGAAAAACCTCTATTACCCGGAGTAGATGACGGGGATACAATACAGTGTGGAACAGACAGGCCGGGCCAGCACAAGCGGAGGTAGAATAGTCAGAAAGGCCGGAATCAGGATTGGAGAGCGTAGAATAGTCAGCCAGGCAAGAATCATCTTGGAGAGTTCAGGATAAACAGCCAGGCAAGGGTCAGCTTGGAGAGTTCAGAATAGTCAGGCAAATCAAGGGTCAAACACCAGAGGATCAATAGGAATCACTTAAGAATAGCACCAGGAACAAACTAATTGCTAGTTACTAGTGTGTGATTGGTCTCTGTTACTCTGTAGTTAATAGTATGTGGTTGGTCTCTGTTACTCTGTAGTTAATAGTATGCGGTTGGTCTCTGTTACTCTGCAGTTAATAGTATGCGGTTGGTATCTGTTACTCTGCAGTTAATAGTATGCGGTTGGTCTCTGTTACTCTGTAGTTAATAGTATGTGGTTGGTCTCTGTTACTCTGCAGTTAATAGTATGTGGTTGGTCTCTGTTACTCTGCAGTTAATAGTATGTGATTGGTCTCTGTTACTCTGCAGTTAATAGTATGTGGTTGGTCTCTGTTACTCTGCAGTTAATAGTATGCGGTTGGTCTCTGTTACTCTGCAGTTAATAGTATGCGGTTGGTCTCTGTTACTCTGCAGTTAATAGTATGCGGTTGGTCTCTGTTACTCTGTAGTTAATAGTATGTGGTTGGTCTCTGTTACTCTGCAGTTAATAGTATGTGGTTGGTCTCTGTTACTCTGCAGTTAATAGTATGTGGTTGGTCTCTGTTACTCTGCAGTTAATAGTATGTGGTTGGTCTCTGTTACTCTGCAGTTAATAGTATGTGATTGGTCTCTGTTACTCTGCAGTTAATAGTATGTGGTTAGTCTCTGTTACTCTGTAGTTAATAGTATGTGATTGGTCTCTGTTACTCTGCAGTTAATAGTATGTGATTGGTCTCTGTTACTCTGCAGTTAATAGTATGTGGTTAGTCTCTGTTACTCTGTAGTTAATAGTATGTGATTGGTCTCTGTTACTCTGCAGTTAATAGTATGTGGTTAGTCTCTGTTACTCTGTAGTTAATAGTATGTGATTGGTCTCTGTTACTCTGCAGTTAATAGTATGTGATTGGTCTCTGTTACTCTGCAGTTAATAGTATGTGATTGGTCTCTGTTACTCTGCAGTTAATAGTATGCGGTTGGTCTCTGTTACTCTGCAGTTAATAGTATGCGGTTGGTCTCTGTTACTCTGCAGTTAATAGTATGCGGTTGGTCTCTGTTACTCTGCAGTTAATAGTATGCGGTTGGTCTCTGTTACTCTGCAGTTAATAGTATGCGGTTGGTCTTTGTTACTCTGCAGTTAATAGTATGTGGTTAGTCTTTGTTATTCTGCAGTTAATAGTATGTGCCTGTATTGCAATGTATTTATATATATATGGCACTACTAATACACCTGGTGCTATACAAGGTGTAGACAGAAACAATGGTATAGTTAAGATAAATTAGACAGTGAAATATATCCATAGTTAAGTACTAGGGGTTACACAGTTGGAATGAGGTCTCTGGCCATTGGAGCTTACAATCTATTGGTGTCGTTGCTGTGCTGTGGGGGATGCTGTGCAGTTGGGTGCATGAGGTTTGTCTCTGCTCCGCTGCTTTGTTACTTGCTTTGCATCTGTATTTGCTCTGCTGCTCAATATTTGTTTTTGTGATTAATGTTATATTGTTATATTGTGATCAAAGTTTGGTACTTTGATCTGATGAATAAAATGTTCTCTGTGTTACAGGAACAGTGAGGTTCAGTCACACTTTGTTATAAATTAACTGGCGGTGATTATAAACACTTCTTAAATCCTTCTACAGTGTAGGAATGTTATAGACTGTCAGGGAATGAGCAGGGTGCTACAGTGTAGGAATGTTAGACTGTCAGGGAATGAGCAGGGTGCTACAGTGTAGGAATGTTACAGACTGTCAGGGAATGAGCAGGGTGCTACAGTGTAGGAATGTCACAGACTGTCAGGGAATGAGCAGGGTGCTACAGTGTAGGAATGTTATAGACTGTCAGGGAATGAGCAGGGTGCTACAGTGTAGGAATGTTATAGACTGTCAGGGAATGAGCAGGGTGCTACAGTGTAGGAATGTTATAGACTGTCAGGGAATGAGCAGGGTGCTACAGTGTAGGAATGTTATAGACTGTCAGGGAATGAGCAGGGTGCTACAGTGTAGGAATGTTATAGACTGTCAGGGAATGAGCAGGGTGCTACAATGTAGGAATGTTACAGACTGTCAGGGAATGAGCAGGTTGCTACAGTGTAGGAATTTTATAGACTGTCAGGGAATGAGCAGGGTGCTACAGTGTAGGGGGGGGGGGGGGGGGGGGGGGGGGGGGGGGGGGGGGGGGGGGGGGGGGGGGGGGGGGGGGGGGGGCAGGGTGCTACAGTGTGGGGGGGGGGGGGGGGGGGGGGGGGGGGGGGGGGGGGGGGGGGGGGGGGGGGGGGGGGGGGGGGGGGGGTTTTTTTTTTTTTTTTTTTTTTTTTTTTTTTTTTTTTTTTTTTTTTTTTTTTTACAGTGTAGGAATGTTATAGACTGTCAGGGAATGAGCAGGGTGCTACAGTGTAGGAATGTTATAGACTGTCAGGGAATGAGCAGGGTGCTACAGTGTAGGAATGTTATAGACTGTCAGGGAATAGGGATGTAGCGAACTGCCGTTTATGTGTTCGCCAACGCCGTTCGCGAACACCGGCAAAAAATGCGAACAGTTCGCGAACTGTTCGCGAACTTCGAACATCCGAAAATCGTTCGATTCGAACGATCGAAGGATTTTAATCGTTCGATCGAACGATTTTCGTTCGAATCGAACGATCGAAGCCATTCGATCGAATGATTTCATTCAATCCAATGGCTTCGATCGTTCGATTCGAACGAAAATCGTTCGATTTTAGCGATCGAATGGTCGAATGGTCGAACGATTTTGACGCGAACGCCTATTGGCGAACGTCGCGCGACGTTCGCGAACATTCGGCGGACGCGAACAGTCGAAGTTCGCGCGAACTAGTTCGCCGGCGAACAGTTCGCTACATCCCTATCAGGGAATGAGCAGGGTGCTACAGTGTAGGAATGTTATAGACTGTCAGGGAATGAGAGGGTGCTACAGTGTAGGATGTTATAGACTGTCAGGGAATGAGCAGGGTGCTACAGTGTAGGAATGTTATAGACTGTCAGGGAATGAGAGGGTGCTACAGTGTAGGAATGTTATAGACTGTCAGGGAATGAGCAGGGTGCTACAGTGTAGGAATGTTATAGACTGTCAGGGAATGAGCAGGGTGCTACAGTGTAGGAATGTTATAGACTGTCAGGGAATGAGCAGGGTGCTACAGTGTAGGAATGTTATAGACTGTCAGGAAATGAGCAGGGTGCTACAGTGTAGGAATGTTATAGACTGTCAGGGAATGAGCAGGGTGCTACAGTGTAGGAATGTTATAGACTGTCAGGGAATGAGCAGGGTGCTACAGTGTAGGAATGTTATAGACTGTCAGGGAATGAGCAGGGTGCTACAGTGTAGGAATGTCACCGACTGTCAGGGAATGAGCAGGGTGCTACAGTGTAGGAATGTTACAGACTGTCAGGGAATGAGCAGGTCTACAGTGTAGGAATGTTACAGACTGTCGGGGAATGAGCAGGTGCTTACAGTGTAGAATGTTATAGACTGTCAGGGAATGAGCAGGGTGCTACAGTGTAGGAATGTTATAGACTGTCAGGGAATGAGCAGGGTGCTACAGTGTAGGAATGTTACAGACTGTCAGGGAATGAGCAGGGTGCTACAGTGTAGGAATGTTATAGACTGTCAGGGAATGAGCAGGGTGCTACAGTGTAGGAATGTTATAGACTGTCAGGGAATGAGCAGGGTGCTACAGTGTAGGAATGTTACAGACTGTCAGGGAATGAGCAGGGTGCTACAGTGTAGGAATGTTACAGACTGTCAGGGAATGAGCAGGGTGCTACAGTGTAGGAATGTTATAGACTGCAGGAATGAGCAGGGTGCTACAGTGTAGGAATGTTATAGACTGTCAGGGAATGAGCAGGGTGCTACAGTGTAGGAATGTTATAGACTGTCAGGGAATGAGCAGGGTGCTACAGTGTAGGAATGTTATAGACTGTCAGGGAATGAGCAGGGTGCTACAGTGTAGGAATGTTATAGACTGTCAGGAATGAGCAGGGTGCTACAGTGTAGGAATGTTATAGACTGTCAGGGAATGAGCAGGGTGCTACAGTGTAGGAATGTTATAGACTGTCAGGAATGAGCAGGTGCTCAGTGTAGGAAGTTATAGACTGTCAGGAATAGGGATGTGCGAACTGCCGTTTATGTGTTCGCCAAGCGTTCGCGAACACCGGCAAAAATCGAACAGTTCGCGACTGTTCGCTGAACTTCGAATCATACCGAAAATCGTTCGATTTTCGAACGATCGAAGGATTTTAATCGTTCGATCGAACGAATTTCGTCGAATCGAACGATCGAAGCCATTCGATCGAATGAATCATTCAATCCAATGGCTTCGATCGTTCGATTCGAACAAAATCGTTCGATTTTAGCGATCGAATGGTCGAATGGTCGAACGATTTTGACGCAGGAACGCCTATTGCGAATGTGGCGACGTTCACGAACATTCGGCGGACGCGAACAGTCGAAGTTCGCGCGAACTAGTTCGCCGGCGAACAGTTCGCTACATCCCTATCAGGGAATGAGCAGGGTGCTACAGTGTAGGAATGTTATAGACTGTCAGGGAATGAGCAGGGTGCTACAGTGTAGGAATGTTATAGACTGTCAGGGAATGAGCAGGGTGCTACAGTGTAGGAATGTTATAGACTGTCAGGGAATGAGCAGGGTGCTACAGTGTAGGAATGTTATAGACTGTCAGGAATGAGCAGGGTGCTACAGTGTAGGAATGTTATAGACTGTCAGGGAATGAGCAGGGTGCTACAGTGTAGGAATGTTTAGACTGTCAGGGATGAGCAGGGTGCTACAGTGTAGGAATGTTAAGACTGTCAGGAATGAGCAGGGTGCTACAGTGTAGGAATGTTATAGACTGTCAGGGAATGAGCAGGGTGCTACAGTGTAGGAATGTTATAGACTGTCAGGGAATGAGCAGGGTGCTACAGTGTAGGAATGTTATAGACTGTCAGGGAATGAGCAGGGTGCTACAGTGTAGGAATGTTATAGACTGTCAGGGAATGAGCAGGGTCTACAGTGTAGGAATGTTATAGACTGTCAGGGAATGAGCAGGGTGCTACAGTGTAGGAATGTTACAGACTGTCAGGGAATGAGCAGGGTGCTACAGTGTAGGAATGTTATAGACTGTCAGGGAATGAGCAGGGTGCTACAGTGTAGGAATGTTACAGACTGTCAGGGAATGAGCAGGGTGCTACAGTGTAGGAATGTTATAGACTGTCAGGGAATGAGCAGGGTGCTACAGTGTAGGAATGTTATAGACTGTCAGGGAATGAGCAGGGTGCTACAGTATAGGAATGTCACCGACTGTCAGGGAATGAGCAGGGTGCTACAGTGTAGGAATGTTACAGACTGTCAGGGAATGAGCAGGGTGCTACAGTGTAGGAATGTTACAGACTGTCAGGGAATGAGCAGGGTGCTACAGTGTAGGAATGTTACAGACTGTCAGGGAATGAGCAGGGTGCTACAGTGTAGGAATGTTATAGACTGTCAGGGAATGAGCAGGGTGCTACAGTGTAGGAATGTTACAGACTGTCAGGGAATGAGCAGGGTGCTACAGTGTAGGAATTTTATAGACTGTCAGGGAATGAGCAGGGTGCTACAGTGTAGGAATGTTATAGACTGTCAGGGAATGAGCAGGGTGCTACAGTGTAGGAATGTTATAGACTGTCAGGGAATGAGCAGGGTGCTACAGTGTAGGAATGTTACAGACTGTCAGGGAATGAGCAGGGTGCTACAGTGTAGGAATGTTATAGACTGTCAGGGAATGAGCAGGGTGCTACAGTGTAGGAATGTTATAGACTGTCAGGGAATGAGCAGGGTGCTACAGTGTAGGAATGTTATAGACTGTCAGGGAATGAGCAGGGTGCTACAGTGTAGGAATGTTACAGACTGTCAGGGAATGAGCAGGGTGCTACAGTGTAGGAATGTTATAGAGTCTACTTCATTAGTTGGTATTTGCCTCTAAGACAAATTAGGGTTACATACTAAAAAGTGAATTTTAGTTGATGTATTTGCTGAGATTTCTCAGGAGCTTGGATTTTTTATGAACACAAGGAAGCTTCTTTCTTTTTGTGGGTTATTTAGAGAAGCAGGAAACAAATAGATAGTAAAAGTGATTTTTATCTTAGAAAGTCAAAAATCAGAAATTTCACATAACCGGAAAAACATCCAAATAACTTCTCAATCTCTGGGGCGAGTTCTAGGTCTTGTTACTGAAGCAGAAATGCCATTTGATATTTAACTTGTTTTTCTGTATGTGTTAGCGACCCTGAACGGTGGGTTTCTCCTTCTCCTGATAACTTTTCCCACTAAGGGGCAAATTCACTATACGAAGAAGCGCCTAACGCTAGCGTAGCGCATTTTCGTTAATTCGCCGATTCACTAACGGACGCTGGCATAAATTCACTAGTGTTACTTCGCACCCTTACACCTGGCGAATTTGCGCAATGGACGTAACTACGCAAATTCACTGACGCGCAAATTGTTCTGAACGCTACCTTTTACGCCAGACTTCCTTCGCCACCTCAGACCAGGCGAAGCGCAATAGAGTAGATAGGGATTGCTTCAAAAAAAGTTAAAAATTTTTCTAAGTCCCAAAAAACGCTGGCGTTTTTTCATTTTTTATGGGTGATGGGCTGAAAAAGATCGAAAAATTTTTTTGGGGCTACCCTCCTTCCCCCCTACATTTCTTAACTCATGGCAACTTAACTATACAGTGGGCACATGTGTAGGGCAAAATAACAATTTTATTTGCTGTTTTGAAGGTTTCCCAGACTTGTGTAGTTCTGCTACATATTCCTCCATTGTAACTTCAATTTGGCGCCGTATGCAAATTAACCATCGCTAGCGTAACTTTGCTTTGCTTGGCGAATTAACGCTAGCGCAACTTCGCAACCTTACGCTACCCCTGAGCGCAACTTCGGATTTTAGTGAATTTGCAAAGCGCTGCGGAAAATACGCCTGGCGAAGTGCGGCGAAGCGGACGCTGGCGCAACAACGAATCTTAGTGAATATCCCACTAAGAGAGTAAAAAGACCTTGCGTGAAAACATGTTTTTTTTAAAATGCATCATTTACTAGTGCTGCTTCAGCAGATTTCTGCACTGCAATCCCTTTTTGAAAGAGCAAACAGATTTGTTTTATTTCCTTTTGAAATTTGGCATTGGGCTAGACATATTGTCAGTTTCCCAGCTGCCTCCAGTCATGTGACTTGTGCTCTGATAAACATCAGTCACTCTTTACTGCTGTACTGCAAGTTAAAGTGATATCACCCCCTCTCTTGCCCCTCTAAGCAGCCTCACAACAGAACAATGGGGAGGTAACCAGATTGCTGCTCTCTTACACCTCTGCTGAAGGATTTGTTTCCATCACTAAAAATGAGCAGGAAATGTGAGCAAGAATGTGAATCGTCGGTGGGATGAGTTCGGTTTCCGAAGTCTCCCGAAGTTGCCTCACGAGGAAACTTTGGGGGACTTCGGAAAACCGAAGCGATCCAAGTGCCATCCTTGCTAGCGATTCACATTCTTGCCGGCGAGAAGGCATTTCGTCACTATTAGAGGTTTTCAGTCTAATTTTTTTGTTGTTATGAAAATGAGAATTTTGAGGTTTACATATTCTTATTTGGATTTGTTTTTTGTTTTTATACATTCATGCTTCTTATAGTCAGATAAAAAATAAGTAGACAATGCTTTTTTTTTTTTTTAAAATGTGAGTTTAGTTGAGGTTGAAAAAACCTCTAAAACTACACCAATTAAAATTTTGATAAATAGGATCAATGGGGTAAAAAAACGCCATGGATTCAGTCATTTGCATTCAATCATCAACTTCCATTATGCTAATTAAACCTTTGTTGTAAACGTCCCCCTCTGGTCTTTTGTAGAAAAATAAGTTATATTATTAAAGGGATACTGTCATGGGAAAAAACATTTTTTTCAAAATGAATCACTTAATAGAGCTGCTCCAGTAGAATGCTGCACTGAAATCCATTTCTCAAAGAGCAAACAGATTTTTTTACATTTAATTTTGAAATCTGACATGGGGCTAGACATATTGTCAATTTCCCAGCTGCCCCAAGTCATGTGACTTGTGCTCTGATAAACTTCAATCACTCTTTACTGCTGTACTGCTGTACTGCAAGTTGGAGTGATATCACCCCCCTCCCTTTTTCCCCCCAGCAGCCAAACAAAAGAACAATGGGAGGGTAACCAGATAGCAGCTCCCTAACACAAGATAACAGCTGCCTGGTAGATCTAAGAACAACACTCAATAGTAAAAACCCATGTCCCACTGAGACACATTCAGTTACATTGAGAAGGAAAAACAGCAGCCTGCCAGAAAGCATTTCTCTCCTAAAGTGCAGGCACAAGTCACATGACCAGGGGCAGCTGGGAAATTGACAAAATGTCTAGCCCCATGTCAGATTTCAAAATCGAATATAAAAAAATCTGTTTGCTCTTTTGAGAAATGGATTTCAGTGCAGAATTCTGCTGGAGCAGCACTATTAACCGATGCGTTTTGAAAAAATTTTTTTTTCCCATGACAGTATCCCTTAAAATATATTACAGAGCCTGTCTCTTGGTTGAAGATAAAAAAGAAGTTCAATTTATATGAAAAAAATAAAAATATATATTGGATCTGCATTTGGAACATCAGCAACTTTATTAGTGCCAACCACTGACTTGATGAGGCAATTTTAAAATAAAAATAAAAATAAAAAAATGACTAGGCCTATGTATCAACATTGGAATTTGCAAATGATAATTTTTTTAATATTCTAATTACCTTAAAATTTTACCAAATTCAAATGTTTGCTAATTTGTTAAAAATGTAAAATCTAAAAAACTTGAATGAATAAAGCTGTAAAAAAAAATTCAGTGATTTTATATTCTACTCATCATTTTTAATGGTCCTATCAATTCGCAAAGTCATTCGAAAAATCTGAACACCGCTTATATTTTATCTATGGCAAGTCGGCAAGTGTTTGGTGCTTAAAGGGCATGTAAAGGCAAAAAATAAAATCCCATTTTTACTTTCTTTAATGAAAAAGAACCCTATCTCCAATATACTTTAATTACAAAAAGGGTAACGTTTTTATAAAAAACCTGACTGTATGCAGTGAAATTCTCCCTTCATTTACTGCTGTGGATAGGAATTGTCAGACGGTCCCTAATTGCTCTGCAGGGAAACAATCATACTTATGTACAGCAGGGGGAGCCCCCGCCTTACTTCCCAGCCATGCAGAACTCAAGCAGCTTTGTTTGTTTCCCTGTAGAGCAGTCGGCGACTGTGTAGAGATTTGTATTGGATTTTATTTTTGCCTTTACATCCCCTTTACTGTTTCCAACTCCAGCTGCAGGGACAAAGATCATGGAGCCAGATTTAAACAGATAAACTGGGATTCTATTTGGAGGATTATTTTGCTGCAGCCACTGGTTCTGCAGAGTTGGAGAAAGTTTGTATTAAACAATACAAAAACTATAAAATCCACATTAGATTACATGACAACACAGGAGCCAGTGCAGTCTGTATATTCTGATTATTAATCAGTCTTGCTGTATCGGCTTCTGGCAGATATTATTTGACTTGTGCTGTTTTGATCATTTATGACGATCCCTAAGCAGCCCAGACCACACTGAGCATGTGCACAGTCTTGGTCTTGCAAAGATGTATAACAAAGTTACAAGATGGTGACCCCCTGTGGCCAACTTTGAAAGTATGAATAATTTGTTTGATTAGGCTTGTGGGGCAGTAAGTTCATGTTTATGTTTAGTATACAAAATACAGCATTTCTAGCATTATTCTATTTTTACTTACCCTTTAATTAATCTCTAAAATTCAAGTTTTTGAAACTCTGATTCAAATTTGTGTGTTTTAGCTAAAAAATGCCATCAGCTGAATTAAGAAATAAGACCTTCCCCACTATAAACTAGGGCCAAAATATCTTCTAGAAATTAACTGTCTCACTTTTTGTATCTATTATTGAACTACAATTATTACATATTTGGGTACTGTACAGGAAAATAGAAGATTTCTGCAATTTAGGTAAAAAGAAAAGTCCGACGGAGATCTTATGAATTTTTTGTCATACCCAGCTGGAGACTGCGGCTTTCCAAATTATAAAAGGTCCATCCCATGCCTGACACCCCAACCTATCTTTGTGTTACCATGGAAATTATCTGATAAAAGCAGGTTTTCTCAACTCAACAATATTTGTTGGAAGATTTGGGGAGCTCTGTTACCCTTGTTTCAGTGCTCCATCTTTCCTGCTTCTACAGAGACCCCTCTAAATAAACACAACTTGTAACATAGTTATAGGGAGGTTTTTGCGTTCTATATTTTCCCTTAGACAGTATTAGTATCCAGCTTATTTCCTGCAGAGAATATTCATACATATAGAAATAGAAGGAAGGAATACTCGGCCAATGACACACTGTCTCTCAACCACAATGGAAATGACCAGTGACCAATGCAAATAATTAGCAGAACATTTACAGACACAAGTTCAATTCTCAGTATCCTCTGGTGCTGAAACCATAGAATCTCAACCAGTCTTGCTGGAGTCATCCCGTTTCTCTTTAGTGAGACCATTTTATTTTTTTTCTCTCGTCTGTTGACTTCATTCATCCCTAATTACATTCCAGCTCCGGTGTTCCCAGTACATACTAAAGGCAACACTAAATAAAGTCTATGCAGTCCCTGGTTGGGAGAAGAGACAGGTCTTGTCTGTGCTTTAGGCTTGTTTCATTGTTACAAGCCAAGTACTAGTGTTTGATAACAGTTTGTTCAGCGGCCTTGGATATTGTGATGACTGGATCTGCTATGGGAGCAAGTGGGGCAGGAGACTATCCTGTGTCTTTAGTTTGATTTCTTGGGAATACAGCCTTCCACTTCCAGCACCTCCGGCCATCCATCATATTTGTTTGTCTCCTTGTTGTTCTGGAGATACTGCAGGGAGAACAAATAGTGACACAAGTAAAAAAATACTTAAATGCACTGAATCCAAACCAGGCATGTGACAAGTTAATTTGGCCTTATTTATGTGTTTTACAGGTGATAACTGCTGCTCCTTGTTCTTTCCCTTCCCTTGGGATCCAAACAATACAGTATATTAGTAGACCAGCTACAATGAAGGACAAAGAAGATGGTGTAGTAGGCATAATTTAATCACTAAATTTAACGGTGCCTTTTTCAAGATAAAGTGCATTATTGTCATGTCTCGAAAGGCTGATTCTGTATCAAGACCAGTGATTGATAATAGTCCTTATGTTGGCTTCAGAAAACCAAACACCCTCAAGAATGTCTTGGTCTCCTCAAAATTATGGGGTAGAGCCAACAGATAAGATGGTCACTTTGGCTTAATGGAGAATTCAACCCTAAACGTAAAACCCTACCCCCTTTTCTACATAGTCCCCCCTTCCTCCTCTCCCCAAGAATGAGACAGGTGATTCGTCAATTTAAGTGAGTTTCGCCCAGTTGTCGCAAGACAGAAAATTGCTCCAATTGAGCATGCGCCGACATGCCGGTCTCATTCCGAAGATTACTAAAGCGGTTTAAGATGGCGACCGTGAACTCCGATGCCTGAATCTGCAACGAGGGGTAAGTAAAAAGTTAGGGGCATTTGCCCGGGGTAACACTTAGGCTGGAGGGAGGAGGGAGAGGGGTCTATGTAGGGTAGGGGGTAGGGTTTTTTTGCGTTTAGGATTAAATTCTCCTTCAAAGGGCACATATAAGTGCTCATATGAAAATGCAGCATGTGTAAATATGCATTAAACAGACAACACCATACAATTGATCTACACATGGCTAATTCTTTTATAAATTGTAGCTCCATTTATGATGTCTACCTTCTTATCTGTCCATGTAAGAAATTATCTGTAGGAAAGACTGTTAGATCCAAAGGGACCAGAGATTCAGATACACATTAGGAACATCAAGAATAAGAAGACCACCCACAGCATTCCTGAACATTTCAAGGAACAGCATTGGTGGTCCCAGTGGTCTATCCTTTATAGGTTTAGAGCAGATATCTGCTAACCTGAAGGGTCAGGAGCAATTCATGACATTAAGATCAAACTTTTTGGATTTTCAAACTCAATCGTTTGGCCCCACATGGTCTACATATTGATCTGGATCTGGCTGCAGGAACATTTCAATAAATGTAATGAGCTAAACTCATTTAAATGGAGCAGTTGTGTGTCTTCTGCAGATGGTTGAT
The DNA here is from genome assembly GCF_017654675.1 of Xenopus laevis. Classification (NCBI taxonomy): domain Eukaryota; kingdom Metazoa; phylum Chordata; class Amphibia; order Anura; family Pipidae; genus Xenopus; species Xenopus laevis. Next base: position 127,196,800 of record NC_054378.1, on the reverse strand, counting down.
GTTTATTTCTAAAAACAAAAAAATTACCTGTTCAAATGAGCTTTCTGCATTGATCCCTTTTCCTCCCACGAAGATCCAGGCGTCTCTGAAATTTACTTTCTTTGCATGAATGCTCCCAAATTCTTTGAATAAAGACCTGGCTTCTTCATTCAGACTGAGGGAGAACAAAATAACTCTTTTTATTACTTGTGCTTATCAGATTGCTTTGTCTGGATGTTCTGTCCTACCCTTTGGTAGCAATATGTACTTTCTTCTGTTCCTCAGGGGAGGGGCTATGGCCAAACAGTAGTGACTCCATCCAATCACATTGCAACTTTCTATTTAAGCTTGGTAAAAATGTCCCACACTACCCATTCCTAGTAATACTTTTTCCTGTCCCTCAGAGGAAGTGATTATTTAGGGCCAAACAGGAAGATGCTTCAGTCACAAGGCAAATTCCTGCTTCTGTGCATTACTAGACTATTTATATAGAGGATTATGTTATAGTCATTGTTCTGATACTTACTTTGTACCTGGATCATCATAAGATGCAACAAGCACCAGTGTCCCATCCTTCACAGGCTTTATAAATTCCAGTAGTGGTTTCACATCTTAGCATAAAGAAGAAAATCTGCTTTAGGATTTCATAAAAATTTCTTTTTTGAAACATAAAAACCGTGACATGTACAACATATATATATATATATATATATATATATATATATATATATATATATATATATATATTTAATCAAGTCTTGTGTTTTACCTGTGCTGTATTCTTATCCTTATTTTCTACTGCAACTGGTCTTATAGTATAAACATATATTAAATACTATGCCCAATATATCCCAATATACCCAAACCATAACCCTTCCATCTTTCTCCGCCCAAGATTCTCTATAAACCTCTCCCATTTAAGAAAATACATTTCAGGTGCTGTCATTCATAACAACCAGCCATGTTCTAGTTTTGAGCTGTCCAGAGCACGCTGATTAATGAAAGCCCAATTCTAACGAGAGATCTTGGTAGGAAGGGCCCACCAGCCATTAAACCCTAAAGCCTTTATTTGTTTTTGAGGAAAAACCCTGGTATCCCCATGTCTGAGAAGTTCATTGTTCAAATGTACAGTCCCAAAAAGTTTGGGAACCCCTCTCAGCCTGCATAATAATTTACTCCACTTTCAACAAAAAAGATACCAGTGGAATGTCTTCATTTCCCAGGAACATCTCAGTACTGGGGTGTTTTCTGAACAAAGATTTTTAGTGAAGCAGCATTCAGTTGTATGAAATTAAATCAAATGTGAAATGTAAATCTGGATGTGCAAAAATGTGGGTACCCTTGTAATTTGAATACATGTAACTGCTCAATACTGATTATTGGCAACACCAAATTGGTTGGATTAGCTCGTTAAGCCTTGAACTTCATAGGCAGGTGTGTCCAATCATGAGAAAAGGTTATAAAGTACCCAGGAATGTTCAAAACAAAACCTATAATTGGGTATTGAACCTGTGACCTTGACGAGCTTTTAACTTCAAATTTCATGCCAAGCGCGTGATGTCATTATTAACCTTATTAATTTTTACTATTTAGTTCTCCTTTAATGTTAAACAATACATTTGCTGAGAAATTATGGAGCATGGATTTTCCACTTACCTGCAAAATACATATCAAATGTCCCAGTTTTGATCAAAGTCCCATTGGAAGCTGTACAACCAAGAAACATGAGATTATGGTCCTTTCTTTTACAGGCACAATAAAGCACAACCCCCAATACATATTCCACCTAATAACAACTTGTAAAGTTTAGTTCAATTGTAAAGTTTCTTAAATGCAAAAGAGAATATATTTCCTTAATTCCCATTACATACATAGTTACATAGTTAAATCAGGTTGAAAAAAGTCCATCAAGTTCAACCCAAATGAAAACCCAGCCCCATACACACACCCCTATATATACCTATATCTATACTAACTATAGACTTAGTATCACAATAGCCTTTGTATTATGTCTGTCCAAGAAATCATCCAAGTCCCTCTTATAGTCATTAACTGAATCATCACCCGGCAGTGCATTCCCCAACCTCACTGTCCTCACTGTGATGAACCCCCTACTCTGTTCCTTTAAATGAAACTTCTTTTCCTCTAGTCTGAAGGGGAGGCCTCTGGTACGTGATTCTCTTTATGGGTAAAAAGGTCCCCTGCTATTTGTCTATAATGTCCTCTAATGTACTTGTAAAGTCTAATCATGTCCCCTCACAAGCGCCTTTTTTCCCCCAGAGAAAACAACCCCAACCTTGTCAGTCTCCCCTCATAATTTAACTCTTCCCTCCCTCTAACCAGTTTAGTTGCACTTAGTCTCTGCACTCTCTCCAGCTCATTTATATCCCTCTTAAGGACTGGAGTCCAAAACTGCCCCCATACTCCAGATGAGTATTGATGGGCGAATTTATTCGCCAGGCGCGAATTCGCGGCGAATTTGCGCTATTCGCCCCCAGCGAATAAATTCACGAAACCCCTGCGAAAATTCGCAGCAAAAAACGGCGTAAAAAACGGGCGCCGGCGACAAAAAACGGGCGCCGTTTCGCGAATTTTTAGGCGCAGAGAAACGGCAAATTCGCCCATCACTACAGATGAGGCCTCACTAGGGACCTATAAAGAGACATAATTATGTTTCATCCCTTGAGTTAATGCCCTTTTTTATACAAGAACTTTATTTGCTTTAGTAGCCACAGAATGACACTGCCCAGAATTAGACAACGTGTTATCTACAAAGACCCCTAGATCCTTCTCATTTAAGGAAACTCCCAACACACTGCCATTTAGTGTATATGTAGGGACCCGTAGAGTTAATCCTACGGTTTAAGGGCCCCTCCCCTGCCTCATGGCCTGAGATACAGGTTTTCTGCCTGAAGTTTCCAGGGGCAGAGCCGTTGGATTGGTGCAGAATGGCTGATCCCAAAAGGAACCACACGGTGGTGCTGTGTAACCATATAAAAGAGGATGCCATGTGCTCTGTCAGCCAATACAGTTTCAGGTTACAGTGACTGCTGTTATCTGCTGCAGATCTTTGTTTCACTTTGGGATAGTGACAACACCGGCAAAATGTAGGCTTTTAGTGGAGTACAAGAGGCCTGCCAAAGGCTGGGCAGGATCCTCCAGTGCCTGGATAACTCAACTAAGATGGTTTGGAGTTTGGATGCCGGATTTCTGTATTCACCTTTGGAGATGGGTGAGAGATGCAGTTCAGCATGGATGTCGTTTTGTGCTCCCACTATAGACAGTGCTGGGAGCTATGAATGGAGGATCAAACAAGCTGCATTTTATATGATGTGAATGTGTTTTTCTTCCCTTTTAATATTACAATTCTTTTATATAAAGTTATATTGTTATATATAATAAAGTGTGTGGGTGATTTGTTTCCTAATGGGAATATCCTCAGGAGTATTCCAGGGCCCCATTAGGTGGAGGCACTGCCAGAGAAGAGTTTTCCCAGTACCTTTCACCTTGCAAAGGGAACTCAGGACCCGAGTTGGTAAGCTGGTACAACCTTGGCACCAGGGGGGTCGCCAAGAGGGTGTTACATATAACTTATGTATATTATTATTTATATTATTTTTGCCAAAGTGCATAACCTGCATTTATCAACATTGAACCTCATTTTCCAGTTTGCTGCCCAGTTTTCCAGTTTAGACAAGTCACTGTGCAAAGTGGCAGCATCCTGCATGGAACCTATAGTTCTGCACAATTTAGTCTCATCTGCACAAATAGAAACAGTACTTTCGATGGCCACTAGTGATGGGCGAATTTATTCGCCAGGCGCGAATTCGCGGCGAATTTGCGCAATTCGCCGCCAGCGAATAAATTCGCAAAACGCCCGCGAAAATTCGCGAAAAAAAATTCGCCGGCGTCAAAAAAAATTTTCCGAAAAAACGGACGCTGGCGTCAAAAACGAGCGCCGGCGTCAAAAAAACGGGCGCCGGCGCCGTTTCGCAAATTTTCCGCCGTTTTGCGAATTTCACGGCGAAGCAAAACGGCGCAAATTCGCTCATCACTAATGCCCCCCTCCAGGTCATTAATAAACAACTTGAAAAGCAAGGGACCTAGTACAGAGCCCTGCGGTACTCCACTAACAACACTGGTCCAATTAGAAAATGTTCCATTTACCACCACTCTTTGTAGTCTATCTTTTAGCCAGTTCTCTATCCAGGTACAAATACTATGTTCCAGGCCAACATTCAATAAATGAATTACATATATATATATATATATATATATAACTCGTAGATATAGATATATATCCAGACATCCGGAAAACCCCAGGTCCCGAGCATTCTGGATAACAGTTCTCAGGTATGAGACCTATTATCCAGAATGCTCAGGACCTGGGGTTTTCCGGATAACAGATATTTCTGTGATTTTTATCTTCATAAAGTAGGTCTACTAGAATATCATGTAAATCCTTTATTGGTATGGGATCTGCTACCCAGAATCCCATTATCTGGAAAGCTCCGAAACTGTGGAATGGCCATCTCCAATAGTCTCCATTTTATCCAAATAACCCAATTTTTTTAAAATGATTTCCTTTTTCTGTGTAATAATAAAACAGTAACTTGTACTTGATCCCAACTAAGATATAATTAATCCTTGGAAGCAAAACCTGCCTATTGGGTTTATTTAATATTTACATGATTTTCTAGTAGACTTAAGGTATGACAATCTGAATTATGGAAAGATCCATTATTTAGAAAACCCCAGGTCCTGAGCATTCTGGATAACAGATCCCTCATTTTTGCACATTCAAGGAGTGCCGGTGACTTTTGTTTTGTATATGGTTCACCATTGGCAATGGTTTGGCACCATGCACCAGGAAAGGAGGACAGCGCCGGATTCGCTGGGCGGGCGCACCTAGGCCGTGCGCTCCGCGCGGTCCTAGCGCCCGCCCACACTACCACACGCTGGTGCATAAGCCCCAGCGTGTGAGCACCGGAGCACTGGGGAGCACAGGCTCCCCACAGAGTGGCTGGGCGGCATGCCACCCCCAAAAATGTGCCGCCCTAGGCCCGGGCCTATGTGGCCTAGCCACAAATCCTGGCCTGAAGGAGGATTGTGTATATAGTGTGTATATATAAAAACTCCATATTAGAAACTTTTGCAAAAGGCAGACAAAAATTAGCTTTTACTCACCATTTATTAGTGCAATGTTCAGTCCTCGGCCAACGTTATTTTTAACACTGCTCATTATACTGCAAATCAAAAAGAAAATAAATCATGAGACATATAGTACAAAATGCACAAATTTAGTATTTTAGTTCTATAGGCTCTTGCTTTAAAAGAGATTAAAACAGAAGAGAGCAGACTGAGGTTCTTCTGTTGGATCCAACTGGCTGGACAGAGTAACAGAGGTTCAAAGACAGAACCACAGTGCTGACACTCTAGCAGCCTGAGACAGTGAGGGGTAGAAGTGAGGAAGGCCCAAGTGAAGCTCATGCTCGTTGAAGACTCCAGTGTGAGAACTGGAAGACAAGAATATTTGTGCAAGCAATTCAGCCCAACTTGTTCTACCAGAGGGACCAAAGAAGTCCTAAATATCAGGGGCAGTTAACTTACTACATGTCTTTAGGGTGATAAGGTTTTTTCATGGGATACAGTCTCAGGTGATCATTATCACCCTAATATCATGTTGATATATGAGACATATGTGTATAGGGGAGCACTGGGTAGGCAGGTAACTGTCAGGGGCACAGAGGACTAGAATCAGTCTATTCAATACACTGACAGTTTTAAAAGCTTGAATTTGGATACTCGAGGGCAATCTGAAGTGCTGTGCAAGTAGAATTTACCATTCTTCATTAAATTGACAACATCCTTCTTCCATAGATATATATTTTCTGCAAACAACCTACTGACAGCTGGGTGACCACCAACAATCAGTCATTTCAAGAGGAGAAAACAAAGACCAGACATTGCTCTGGCTTGCTGCATTCTCTGATATGCTGTAACTCTTCTACAAATATACAGACACACACAGTGATTGCACTACTTGTCTTCTGTATTTACCTTCTGTAGTTCTTATTGACTAAGCTGTCATAGTGTTTCTAAGCATGTTTGCCTTTCACACATCACGAAGCCCTTAAAAGCTTGTAGATAGTAATACCGTTCAATTTCCATTCCTACACAGATTAGAACAAGGAGACGGGGTGTTGTCAATAAACTTTAACTTTATTCCTTTATTCAATGATCCAGACCTTCACAGACACAGAAAAAATTCACATCACTCCTTTTTCCAACTAAATCAAACCTAACTGGTAGGGGTACCCAGAGGGAAACTAGTCCACTTACTTTTTGGTGCTTACTGTCCTGGACTGACCAGTCTTGCCAAACACTCTCTGATGGGTCTTCAACACCTTCCTTGTCTCTTGCCAGAAGCACCTCAGAGCCTACTACTTACCCTGTCCAACTCATCAATCCCTAACTGGTGGGCTACCAGGTGGGAAGGTATTCCCACTTACTTCTTGGTGCTTACTTTTCTGGCATGACAGCAAGACACTCTCCAATGGGCCTACAACACCTTCCTGGTCTTGTGCCAGAAGCATCTTAGGGCCTACCACTCTCCTACCCAACTCAATCAAGCTCTAACTGTCAGGGTACCAGATGGGAAGCTAGTCCCACTTACTTCATGGTGTATACTGTTCTGGCCTGACAACACTAGTCTTGCTAGACACTCTCCAATGGGTCTCCAACACCTTCCTGGTCTCTTGCCAGAAGCACCTCAAGGTCTACCATTCCCTTGTCCAACTCTCAACTTCTGCAGTGTGATATAAGAAAGCTAAACCTATACTAGCTAGGCCTTCCATTTCCATATCAATTCAGGTGCTGGTAGCAGTTCTTCTGTGAGGTGGCATCTCCATTAGATCCTTTTCCCATGATGCACACCTGTCCTTGTCTCCTTTCATTTGGTCCTAAACTCCACCCTTCTAGAAATTTCTAGAACAGTTCTTCCCTCTACTGGCCAAACACTATAATTACTATCAACACTATAGTTACTAACCTAACTCTGTGCTATGATCTAGTGCCAGAAAATGACAATTCCCCCAGATAACAAGCTTATGAATCTTATATTATGATAAACATTGCAATCCAGTGAGAGCTGAGAGTTGTGCCTACAGGCGTGAATCCACAAGGATTTATGATGTGGATATATTTTGATTTATCGCATTGTACGGAAATAAGATCATGTCCATTAGTTTTAATATTTAGCATTGGTTAAATGTATATTTTTGCTCAAGTTATACCATATACTACTATCCCCTCTGGAAGGTTACAGAAGGGAATCAGAGGCAAGACTCACATAGTGTTGTCAAAGCAAATAGATGGTCCCACGACATTGCCTGCACCGCTAATAATTCGAAACGCAAAGTAACCGTCTGGGCAGGGTTTTTCATTCCCGCAGCTGAACTCGACTTTCTTTTTCGCTATGAAATAAATGAATAATCTAAATTATTATGTAGAAGTTACATCAGCAATAAATAGCTGATCACCCTTCAAGAGGCATCATTTGAAAGGTCCCTGCCCTGGGAGGTTGTTCAACCAAATGATCATTATAGTTCTATGTTCTATGTAATTACAGGTTCCTGCATCTAATAAACAAAACATTTCATCTCAAAACATTTGTGATAGGGAATATTATTTGGCCATACTCATATTGTCAGGCAATTGTCCCATGCTGCCTGCCTACTTGGCTGCTCCTGAGGATATTGGCCCATGTATGGGTCTATCACTGGCCAACTGATTTCTGATTTGGTCTCCAGGCTAAATCCAGGCTAAATCCCATTTGATGAGAGCTACATTGGACTGTAGATGTGGTCCACTCTAGGTGGGTCTACATGGGACTCCTGATCTAAACCTTAGCATGAAGGCTAGCTTGTTTACCTGTAGAAACTGCCATTAATAACAAACTCCCAACTCATTGCTGTGTTTTACAAAGCTGAACATGTGTGAGAATATAATGGAGCATAGGCAGCAGAAGATGGGTTTGGCAGGGGGGTCCAAGAAAAAGCTACATAGCTCTTCCGGGCTCCCTCTCGGCACACACACCAGTGCACACACACACCAGCACACAAAAAAATGGCAAAAAAAATTTGCTCAAAAAAACCCGGTAAAAATTAAAAAACTTTCCAAACTGGAGGAAGAAAATTCTGGGGGGGGGCATGGCCCCTGTGGCCCCCCGGTTCCAACGCCTATGTAATGGAGCCTCTAGGGGCAATTGCTCAATTTCAAAATTGCACCAGTGTAGTTACCAGAAGCATTAGTTTTGCTACTACAAGCTAGAAAATGAATGCAAAATCTGATTGGTAACTGCACCAGTGGAATTTATGTACCTTTCCTCTGTGGGTTTTAAAGATTAAATTTAATAGAGAGAGAACAGCAAACAAACACACAATTGGTACATTCAGTTGCAGTGTTTACTCACTTGGCTCCTCTTCAGCTATATTATCTGTAACACAAAAAAACCCCAGATTTGTCAGTTTAGGTTACTGTATTTATTTATATAATAAATAAATGAATTATTATTATTATTTAGGTTTCTGCAGAAGGTTTCTATATGAATGTACACTATATTATGATATTATGAGCTTCTATACCAGCCCAAGGCCCCTACAGCCTACAGCAGATTAGATGTGTTCCCCTGAAGATGCCCCAGTAGCTCCTCATGCTTTTCCTGCGGATTCACTGCACATGTTCTGGGCGGCTGTCACTTAACTGAGTTTAGAGACCCACTCACAATATAAAATATATATACAATATCACAATACAAGATTGATTAGTAATGAATTCAGATTCACATTACATGGCAGCATAGAGATCAAACAGGGATTTATTTGAATTGTAAATAGTTAAGACAATATTTAAATTCAGCCAGCAGGTGGCACCGGCCTGTAAGTTTGGCCTTTGGGGAGATTAAACTAATGGAATCTAGAAAGTGCAGGAGTCAACATCATCTGGCAGGACAGACTGCAGAGTCAGCCCAAGGGCAGATTCACTAAAGGGCAAAGTGGCTAAGGCTAGCGACAATTCTCCAGCGTTGCCACCTGCAGGGTCATCGCCAATTCACTAACAGGCACAGACGCCAATTCGCTAGCGAACTGGACCGTCGCTAGCGCTCATTCGCACTCAATAGCCAGGCGACTTTTCGCTCTGGCGAACGATTGTTACTCCACAAATTCAGTAAAATGCGGATTTTACTGAACGTTAGCTCTTTCGCCAGAGTTGACTTTACCACCACAGACCAGGCCAACTGCTAAAAAGAAGCTTCAACTTCCTCAATCTTCTGTCACTGACATCATATCCTGTCTGCCGAAAATGCATTAAAGTTTAAAAAACGCTGGCGACTTTTCCTTTTTTTTAAGCGGGATTGCCCTAAAAGTCCTAACGAATTTTTTTTTTGGGTAACTGTTATATTTACTCTCCTGTCTTCATTAAGGTTCCCTGGACATGTGTAATAAAAAGTGGTAACTTCAAGCATTTGCACCAACATTTATAATAAAGACGTCCATACAACTTTAAATTACCCGCCATATGCAAATTAACCTAAGCAAATCTTTGCTATGAAATGCTCACACTGCCGAAGTAACGCTAGCTAAAAGTCGCCAGCGTTCGGCGCCCAGTGTGCAACTTCGCATATTAGTGAATTAGCGTAGTGGTAGCGAATTTTCTACCCCCTCCAGCCCCCCGCCCCCCCTACTAAGACACGTCAGCTCAGTGAGGGAGACGTTCGGTGCACATGCGCAAATAGTGCCGCTCGAAGGAAATTTATATTTGTGCAATTCTAAATATCTGGAGAGGGGTTCTGGCCGGGCCAGTCCGACACTGATCTTACCAAATATGCGTTTCAGACTCTTCATATCGACTTTATTGGGATACATTGTCTCTGCAAAATACCACGTTGTGATCAGGGTACATAGAACCAATACGACCCGTATAGTAGCTGCAAAATGTAAAAGAGAAACTGCGTTAGGAAGAAAACGCTGAAATTATTGATATACCCACAGTCTCAGCTGCATATATGTTTATATATATTATTTCTGTATCTACATAACCGCAGGAATGCATGGGGGGTGGCCACTTGGAAGCTCGGGGGTGGGCTTATGCTAAGCAGGGGCAGTGGTTAAGCCTATGACATGTGCATGCCAGTCTATGTGATTGTTTGATCATCCAATCAGATCCCTGCACAAACAAAACACAGAGGGGCAAATTCACTAAGCGCCGAAGCGCCGAACGCTAGCGTTACTTCGCTAGCGTTACTTCGCTAGCGTTACTTCGCTAGCGTTACTTCGCTAGCGTTTGGCATTTTCGTTACTGCGCAAATTCACTAACGAACGCTGGCGTAGTTTCGCTAGTGTTACTTCGCACCCTTACGCCTGGTGAAGTTTCGCTAGCGACGTAACTACACAAATTCACTAACTTGTGCAGTGTACTGAATGCTACCTTTTACGCTAGACTTCCTTCGCCACCTCAGACCAGGCGAAGCGCAATAGAGTAGATAGAGATTGCTTCAAAAAAAGTCAAAATTTTTTCTAAGTCCCAAAAAACGCTGGCGTGTTTTCTACATTATGGGTGATAGGCTGAAAAAGATCGAAATTTTTTTTGGGGCTCCCCTCCTTCCCCCCTACATTTCCTGACTCATGGCAACTTACCTAGACAGTGGGCACATGTGTAGGGCAAAATAAACATTTTATTTGATGTTGAAGCTTTTCTAGGCATTTGTAGTGCTGATACGTATTCCTCCATTGAAATTTGAATTTGGCGCCATATGCAAATTAGCCTTCGCTAGTGTAACTTCGCTTTACTTAGCGAAGCAACGCTAGCGCAACTTCGCAACCTTACGCTACCCCTGAGCGCAACTTCGGATTTTAGTGAATTTGCGAAGCGCTGGCGAAACTACGCCTGGCGGAGTCTGGCGAAGTGCGGCGAAGTTACGCCTGGCGCAACTACGAATCTTAGTGAATTTGCCCCAGAGTGCAGCCTGAATATAGTTGATATGAATTACACGCTTGGCATCTGGATTTCATCCAATGAGCTTACAGCTGTGTTCTTCCCTGGTGCCAAACCCATTGCCTCTTAATAAATGACAGTAGAGATGGCCAATAGTAATGGGCAAATAAATTTGCCTGGCATGAATTTGCGACGAATTTCCAATTTTCATGATTTTTCCACGAAAACTTTCGAAATTGTTCAATTTTTTCGTGAAAACGTTCGAATTGCTTAATTTTATAGTGAAAACGTGCGAATTCCTCGATTTTTTTGTGGAAACGTGTGAATTGCTTGATTTTTTTGTGAAAATGTCCGAATTGCTTGATTTTTTTGTGAAAACTTTCGTTTTTCACATTTTTTTCGCGCACTTTCCGATTTCACGATTTTTCGCAAATTTTTTGCCGCAAATTTTATGGGAAATTCAAGAATTTTTGGTGAAGCAAAACAGGAGAAATTCGTTTATCACTAGTGGCCAAACAAGGAGATGTCAGCCCGATAAGCCCACCCACACGCTGAGTCAAATTGGTTTGATCTAATCAGTGACTCAAAGGTTGAACAAGATGGAGTATTTTTTCAGCCTCTACTATCAACAGCTTATTAGTTTATTCTATGAAAGAGGAATGTTTGTTACCTGAGCACCGCATGGCTCTTCCCCGTATTATAAAGGCTCAGACTCTCCTGTTACAAATACTTCACTTGGACACAATTCGGATCAGTGCTGAACTGGAGAATCTTAAAAGAAAAAATTCAAGTTTAAGTGATAACGACCCAATCATTTATGGCAGAATCTCCTGATTCTACAAGATAGAAATCAATATAAAAATCTACCAGATAGAAATCAATATAAAAAGTGAATAAACACCCATTGCCAAACACCTTGTGAAATGAAATCCTGTGAATACAGTTGGGTTTCTCTGCCAGGTCAGGTTGTGCTTGCCGGTCCCTGGTGTAAACAAGTAGGAGATCCTGTTTGTATGGGGAATCCGGCAAAGAAACTCAAACCTATACGTGTCTCACCTGGTGTCATGTATGTCTGCTACTCTGACACATGTATTTCTCTCATGTCTTCTCCTTCCCTTATCCAACACTGTATTTTATTGCTCTGTAATAAAATATAATATAAACTGTAATGTAATATAATATATCTAGATCACTAAAGGACAAATAAAACTATTCAGGGTTTCTATATCTAAATCAGTAGCTAATTGTTTCCCCCTTCCCAATTCATCCTTCAAGACTATACAATTACAAGCACAATAACTATCCAGCACACGCCTTCTTAAGTTCTAGCTCTATATCTGTACAAGTAATCCCCAGAATATTTCACGTTACTATAGGCACCATCTCTCCCTACTATACCTCTATCCCACAGTCACACTCCCTTCCCAGAGACTATTATCCACTGTTACTATAGGCACCATCTCTCCCTACTATACCTGCTATCCCACAGTCACACTCCCTTCCCAGAGACTATTATCCACTGTTACTATAGGACACATCTCTCCCTACTATACCTGCTATCCCACAGTCACACTCCCTTCCCAAGACTATTATCCACTGTTACTATAGGCACAATCTCTCCCTACTATACCTGCTATCCCACAGTCACACTCCCTTCCCAGAGACTATTATCCACTGTTACTATAGCACCATCTCTCCCTACTATACCTGCTATCCCACAGTCACACTCCCTTCCCAGAGACTATTATCCATGTTACTATAGACACCATCTCTCCCTACTATACCTGCTATCCAACAGTCACACTCCCTTCCCAGAGACTATTATCCACTGTTACTATAGGACACCATTCTTCCCTACTATACTGCTATCCCACAGTCACACTCCCTTCCCAGAGAATATATCCAATGTTACTATAGACACCATCTCTCCCTACTATACCTGCTATCCAACAGTCACACTCCCTTCCCAGAGACTATTATCCACTGTTACTATAGACACCATCTTCCCTACTATACCTGCTATCCCACAGTCACACTCCCTTCCCAGAGACTATATCCCACTGTTACTATAGACACCATCTCTCCCTACTATACCTGCTATCCACAGTTACACTCCTTCCCAGAGACATATATCCACTGTTACTATAACACCATCTCTCCCTACTAACCTGCTATCCACAGTCACACTCCCTTCCCAGAGACTATTATCCACTGTTACTATAGGCACCATCTCTCCCTACTATACCTGCTATCCCACAGTCACACTCCCTTCCCAGAGACTATTATCCACTGTTACTATAGGCACCATCTCTCCCTACTATACCTGCTATCCCACAGTCACACTCCCTTCCCAGAGACTATTATCCACTGTTACTATAGCACCATCTCTCCCTACTATACCTGCTATCCCACAGTCACACTCCCTTCCCAGAGACTATTATCCACTGTTACTATAGACACATCTCTCCCTACTATACCTGCTATCCCACAGTCACTACTCCCTTCCCAGAGACTATTATCCACTGTTACTATAGACACATCTCTCCCTACTATACCTGCTATCCCACAGTCACACTCCCTTCCCAGAGACTATTATCCACTGTTACTATAGGCACCATCTCTCCCTACTATACCTGCTATCCCACAGTCACACTCCCTTCCCAGAGACTATTATCCACTGTTACTATAGGCACCATCTCTCCCTACTATACCTGCTATCCCACAGTCACACTCCCTTCCCAAGACTATTATCCACTGTTACTATAGACACATCTCTCCCTACTATACCTGCTATCCCACAGTCACACTCCCTTCCCAGAGACTATTATCCACTGTTACTATAGACACCATCTCTCCCTACTATACCTGCTATCCACAGTCACACTCCCTTCCCAGAGACTATTATCCACTGTTACTATAGACACCATCTCTCCCTACTATACCTGCTATCCCACAGTCACACTCCCTTCCCAGAGACTATTATCCACTGTTACTATAGCACCATCTCTCCCTACTATACCTGCTATCCCACAGTCACACTCCCTTCCCAGAGACTATTATCCACTGTTACTATAGACACCATCTCTCCCTACTATACCTGCTATCCCACAGTCACACTCCCTTCCCAGAGACTATTATCCACTGTTACTATAGCACCATCTCTCCCTACTATACCTGCTATCCCACAGTCACACTCCCTTCCCAGAGACTATTATCCACTGTTACTATAGACACCATCTCTCCCTACTATACCTGCTATCCCACAGTCACACTCCCTTCCCAGAGACTATTATCCCACTGTTACTATAGACACCATCTCTCCCTACTATACCTGCTATCCCACAGTCACACTCCCTTCCCAGAGACTATTATCCACTGTTACTATAGACACCATCTCTCCCTACTATACCTTCTATCCCACAGTCACACTCCCTTCCAGAGACTATTATCCACTGTTACTATAGGCACCATCTCTCCCTACTATACCTGCTATCCCACAGTCACACTCCCTTCCCAGAGACTATTATCCACTGTTACTATAGGCACCATCTCTCCCTACTATACCTGCTATCCCACAGTCACATCCCTTCAAGAGACTATTATCCACTGTTACTATAGACACCATCTCTCCCTACTATACCTGCTATCCCACAGTCACACTCCCTTCCCAGAGACTATTATCCACTGTTACTATAGACACCATCTCTCCCTACTATACCTGCTATCCCACAGTCACACCTCCCTTCCCAGAGACTAGTATCCCACTGTTACTATAGACACCATCTCTCCCTACTATACCTGCTATCCCACAGTTACACTCCCTTCCCAGAGACTATTATCCACTGTTACTATAGACACCATCTCTCCCTACTATACCTTCTATCCCACAGTCACACTCCCTTCCCAGAGACTATTATCCACTGTTACTATAGGCACCATCTCTCCCTACTATACCTGCTATCCCACAGTCACACTCCCTTCCCAGAGACTATTATCCACTGTTACTATAGGCACCATCTCTCCCTACTATACCTGCTATCCCACAGTCACACTCCCTTCTAAGAGACTATTATCCACTGTTACTATAGACACCATCTCTCCCTACTATACCTGCTATCCCACAGTCACACTCCCTTCCCAGAGACTATTATCCACTGTTACTATAGACACCATCTCTCCCTACTATACCTGCTATCCCACAGTCACACTCCCTTCCCAGAGACTAGTATCCCACTGTTACTATAGACACCATCTCTCCCTACTATACCTGCTATCCCACAGTTACACTCCCTTCCCAGAGACTATTATCCACTGTTACTATAGACACCATCTCTCCCTACTATACCTGCTATCCCACAGTCACACTCCCTTCCCAGAGACTATTATCCACTGTTACTATAGACACCATCTCTCCCTACTATACCTGCTATCCCACAGTCACACTCCCTTCCCAGAGACTATTATCCACTGTTACTATAGACACCATCTCTCCCTACTATACCTGTTATCCCACAGTCACACTCCCTTCCCAGAGACTATTATCCACTGTTACTATAGACACCATCTCTCCCTACTATACCTGCTATCCACAGTCACACTCCCTTCCCAGAGACTATTATCCCACTGTTACTATAGACACCATCTCTCCCTACTATACCTGCTATCGCACAGTCACACTCCCTTCCCAGAGACTATTATCCCACTGTTACTATAGGCACCATCTCTCCCTACTATACCTGCTATCCCACAGTCACACTCCCTTCCCAGAGACTATTATCCACTGTTACTATAGGCACCATCTCTCCCTACTATACCTGCTATCCCACAGTCACACTCTCTTCCCAGAGACTATTATCCGCTGTTACTATAGACACCATCTCTCCCTACTATACCTGCTATCCCACAGTCACACTCCCTTCCCAGAGACTATTATCCCACTGTTACTATAGGCACCATCTCTCCCTACTATACCTGCTATCCCACAGTCACACACCCTTCCCAGAGACTATCATCTACCCAGTTGTATCAGTTTATGTCGCACATGTAGTTCACAGAACTTACTCAGTAGCCGATGATTAGTTCCCGGATGAAGTGAGAGAGGAATCCTTGTTGGGGTAGAACAGGTCAGTGTGGAACAAATGGAAGATGCTTCACACTGTTTTCTCTTCGTATCAAAATCTCGGAAATAACGAGTGACAGCACTAAATGAAAGTTAGTTGTCAAAAGTTGGTTGGACAAACTGGAAAAAATATTAACTGTATTATAGCTGGAGGCTCCCTTTCTTTTCCTTTTAAACGCGCCCTAGTGTGAGCTGTGTATTGTCCTGGCCCCACCCTGTACAGACTGC
The DNA here is from genome assembly GCF_017654675.1 of Xenopus laevis. Lineage (NCBI taxonomy): Eukaryota > Metazoa > Chordata > Amphibia > Anura > Pipidae > Xenopus > Xenopus laevis. The sequence goes on along the minus strand of NC_054378.1, from coordinate 127,180,479 downwards.
CACCTCTCTCTGCTTACTGACTGCCAGCTGACTGACTGAGTGCAATGTCCTATCACTTATTCTGCGCAAATAATCCTGAAAACTGCCTTTGTGCTTAATGAAAGAGAATGTAATTCTAATCATCTTTACAATACTCATTCATTAAAATGGTTTTAATCCCTTCCATAGGAAACAAGGACATTTATTGAGGGTAGAAGTAAATTGAGAGCAGTGATGTTTTGGGCAACTGAACCCCAGAAACAGCTCCACTTCAGTTGTTTTAAGTGAAAGCATATGGCCAAATGAACGTGAGCTGTGGCCTCATCACAGCTCTTTTAATTGCAGTCTGTTTCCCCACTGCCCATGATCTTAGCCCAGGAGATAATTCAGGACCACAGGCACTGGCTTCTTTGTTGTTCTGGGCTGCTCGGCTCTTTGCCTGAAATAAAATAAAGTTCATCTGGGGTTTAGTTGTACCCCCTACTTTTACATTAAAACTTCAAACAAACTGCAAACGTGCTCAGAAGAGCTCTCTGAACAATGTTACATAAATTTGTTCCAAGGGTTGCAATTTCCTTTAAGGGCGCAGAAGATATTGGCTTTGGTCCAGCTGCAATATTTCCATTGCTCAAGTTGGCCAGGTTCTACTAGAAAAGCCACTGAACATATTCTGCAGATAGTATCTGTCTTAGAAAATATATGAACTGCTCCAGCCACTAGAATAAACATGTCAACAACTGATACCATTTGCACGATAAGAGTTTCCATCCTTAGCTGCTGAAAAGAAATGTCAAGGAGACGTCAACTGGTCTAAGTTGTGGTTATTTGCAGAACTTCTTGGCATATTTACATCAGTTTTATGAGATCCTGGAAACACATCATTAAATGAGAAAGAATGTCATGCTGTGGCTTTTGTATCGTTGGGCAACACAGCTGCTCCGCTTGGATTTCATCAGCCTGAACCTTTCAATCAAAAGACCAACAATCAACATAGAGTCCTCCATATGGGAGTGCAAATAGGTATGGCTGTTGCCTTGAAGTTGGGTTCAAGAATAATTGGGGGGAGGGGGGAGAGCAGGGATAGTAGGGCAAGAGGGTGGCAGTAGGGTTATATGGAAACAGTAGAAAGTTACTACTGATAGTAGGATTCAATTGTGACAGTTGGGTAAGACGGAAAGTGTAGCTCAATAGTACCATGTTAGTGTAGTACACAGTAGGGTAGCAGAGTGTGATACTGAGTGTATAGAAAAGATGGCGCCAGTAATATTGATATCAGTCATGAGGCCTCAAATTAGGATGTTAGGGCTTGGATTATTAGGGGTTCAAGTTGAAACCAAGTGAATGCAAATCATTCCCAGTGGATCAAAGAGAAAGACACAAAAGGTTAATTTAGGAGCTTTTCTCTTGCGAATCAGCCAAAAACTGCCGGTCAAACAGCACGTTATATTACTATATTACTATATTACTATATCACTATGTTACTATATCCCTATTACTATATTACTATATCACTATATTAGTATGTTACTATGATACTATATTGCTATGTTACTATGATACTATATTACTATGTTACTATATTACTATATCACTATATTACTATGTTACTATGTTACTGTTACAATGTTACTATATTAGTATGTTACTACGTTACTATGTTACTATATCACTATATTACTATGTTACTCTGTATGTCTCTCGCATGGGGACACAGCACTGATACACCTTTCTCTTTCTTATACACACCACTGCCTGTGATACAAGTCATTCCTTGAATGTGTAAAAGAATGGTGAGACTGTATGTTTATTGTAGTGCAGGTACAGTATAACTTGGGCTTGTGTTGCATTCGAGCTTCATTATAGTGTCCTTACTCTTCTCTCCAGTTGGTGGCGCTGTTGTCTTACAGTCGAGACTGAGCACATCCAGGATTGAGATGATTCCTGGAACCCGGAGTAAGAGAAAAGCTTTATTAACTGTGCGACCGATTGTCTCAATGTGTAAATTACTCTCCAAAAAATATTATCACGGTGATGTCAGAAAATATGACATTTTATTTGTACTGCTTAGAGGCCAATAAGCACAAAACCAGGGGATTGAGCTCTCGGCATTGGTTATGAACTGTGTAATGATTGCACCTCCATATACAGCGTTTGTATATAAATTTATCTGGGAGAGGGACAGACTCATTTCTCTAGGGAGCGACTGCCCTTAATTATAATGTGGCACAATTGGGATTTCCTGAAATTTTCCGTCCAAAATCAGGCCACGGCCTTTACTGAGTCAGCCATGTGTGTATGTGGGGGAGCATAGACTGTCTAGCATGGATCTGTCCACTCGTGATGAATTCAAAGCAATAGGAGTACAAATATGGCTGCCAGATATTTTGACTACACCAAGATGGCTGCCACTGGGAACCACTTCCTCTATTCCACTACCAATATGACACTGATCTCTCATTGGCAGCCATGTTTTCAGAGCATGGGCCATGGTCACTGAGATTTTGTCCCGCAAGGTTCCCCATTGCTACTTGTCACCTTTAGTTTCTCCAAACAAATTCGCTCATCACTAGCAGAGACACTGAGAAAGGGATAAGGCTTTCTTGTGTTGTGCAGGACACACCATCCGTCTAAACTAGGGATGCACCATATCCAGGATTCGGTTCACGATTCGGCCAGGATTCAGCAGGATTTGGATTCGGCTCAGCTGAACTGAATCCGAATCCTAATTTGCATATATATAAATTGGGGATGAGAAGGAGAATGTTTTCCCCTTCCCACCCCTAATTTGTGTGTTCTTTCTAAATGATTTGATCACTATTTCTATCAATAATGAATTCTGCCTGGAATGTGTCCGGACTCCCTGCCTGTACATTGGATCAGTACATCATTTATATCAAGAGAAAACCCGCCAATGTGTTGTGTAAATTATAAAAAAAACTTTGCAGAAAAGAGAAATTCTGGTGTTTTGTTGAATCTTTGAAGATAAAACAACAAAGTGTCCAAAGAGACAGATCCGAACCTCAAATGACACTCTCTGAATTCATCTCCCAACATACACATTCTGAACATGGCTTCAGCCTTTGTCCAAACATACGTGACTGATACCACAATGGGTCACAACATTAGAGCTACAAATCACAATACATTCCCGTCACAAAAGAAACAGGCCAGTGTCTCCAGGCCACCATGTGGCAATTGATCTCACACCGATGAAAGCTCGAAAACAACGGAAACAAGGATTCAGCAGGGCGGCTTTGTCCACGTTTTCATGCAGGACGTCACAATGGGTCACTCAAAACTTCTTTAATGCTATTGATGTTGTATTTTTTTCTTCTGAGAATGGCTGTTTTTCTGAAGAATGTTTTTCCCAAACCATAAAAAGTTTGGATTGCCTTAGTAGGAAATCCAGATGTGATACACAAAGGTTACGTTCAGGGTTCCCCAACCTATAGAACAAGCGGTATCAGGACTCAAGGTACAGCTCGTGTCCATTCTCTGGGAGAATAATATAAATAATATAACCAGTACATTTATTTCAGCAGCCGAATCCGTTTCTTAGTGATGTGAAACCCTTTGTGGATAATATAATTAGGACTTTGTGGGTTTCTCTAACCTTTATCCCACACAATGGGCCGCGCTCCTTTTCATTTGCCGGAGAAGAATCGCTTTTCGAGGGAATAAAGCTTTTAACACATCGAGCGCAAGAAGGATTCTTTGTTAGGGTCAGGGAAGAGGAATGCTTGGGAGTGACTGTTCTCAATTCCCTGTGATTTCTCTCAAACAGAAAAGATTTAGTAAAAATACATCAGAGCGACCGAGGCTAAAAAAAAAAAAAACGAAAGTCACATGACGGGGCTGGTGGGTCGGCGAGTTTCATTTGTTCAAAGAGTCGGGAATAAAAGATCCAAAAGTAATTTGTGTTTATTAATAGAGAAACAAATACGTGGGAGGGATCAGAGAGAACCTCAGACAACAACATGTCATTGAAAGTCATCTAATGCCCCACACATTGTGCCCTAATGGCAGCTAACGTGGGCAAACTGTCAGCCTTCAGAACACCGATAAGCACCAAAATCCCAAATCTTGTCCTATTGAACCATTTGGTTTTGGGAAAACAAATACAAAAATGTAGCTGTGGTGGAATTTCCAGTAAAATGTCATGGAAAAATCCAGGGGCGGGGTCGGACTAGGCCACCGAGACACCGGGAAAAAACCCGGTGGGCCCCACCAGCCCAGATCCGCACCCTGTGTTTCTTCCTGCTGTGACCATCTGGCACACACGCGTTTGGGAGGGGGCCACTGGGTGGGGAGGTGCTACCCTTGGACTGGGGGGCCCAGGGCCCACCGGGGCTGCTGTCTCAGGACCCACCACAACTGCCCTGGACCCCCCACCCCAACTGCAAAGCTTACTTCGCCCCCCCACTCCAGGGGGCCTGAAAGGGAGGTCGGAAGCAGCGATTTTGCGCAGTGGCGTAACTATAAAACAGCTGGATCGAAATTTCCCTGCTCACGGTTTGTCGCCGCAAGTCATCGAGTGGAAGGGGCAGAGGCGAGAGAGAAGAGGTCAGCGTGTGTGGGGTTAACCTGGGCCCCCTGAAGATTATTTTGCTGGGAGCAGGGTTGCCAGGTCTAATTTTCAAAACCAGCCCAAGTCAGTGACAAAACCAGCCCAAAACTAGCCAAGAGGCACTTCAAAAGTAGCCCAAAAATAGCACAATATGTGCAGGGAAAAAATAAATAAATGAATATATCTGAAAATACACATTTTTGAAACTTTCACTGGTTCGCACACATTTCCATAAAGCAAAATGGGACAGATTCACCCATCACCAGGGGCGTAACTACAGAGGGGGGCTCAGGAGGTATAGGGGGCCCATAAGGCCTAATGCATGTACAACTTTAATAAATATTGGTAAAACAGCTCAACCTCTAGACTTTTTGGTGGCCAGCAGATTTTTGCCCAAAATTGTCTGAAATTGAGGAAAGTCATTGGAAAATGAGAGAATGCTTAAGAGTGACGGGAGACTGGGGTACAGAGCCCAAAATCTGGTAACTCCCGACTTCTACACGAGTTAGTCCCATTGCATGCTGGGTATCGTAGTCCTACATTCAACTTGGCCGTACGCAAATTGTTAAACAAAAACGACATTACCCAACATGCAGGAGAGGGTCTGGGCCAGCGGGGCCGACCGGGTTTTGTCCCAGTGTCTCACGGCACAGTCCGACCCTGGGGTGGGGTCCAGAGTAGATTAGGGAGCTCTGTGTCCATTCTGCTACTCTGGGGCAGACACACATGGTGCCATTACTATTTAAGTTACTGGTGTTGCTCAAGGGAGAACCTTTCTAATGAGTTCTTTCCCCACTGACACCCTTTATTTTTACTGACAAAGCATCTGAGTTGTAGTTCAACTACAGCCTCATTCACCTTTACTCTAGTCAATCTAGCCTGAGGATGCTCAGGTCATAATGTGACGATATTCTGCTTATTGAACAGGAAGGGAACTCCTATGATTCACGTAATCGTTTCAGAAATAAGACTCGTCTCTAAACTAAATGGGGCAAACAGAGTTATTGAGGTTCAACTTGCTGGCTCTTGTGAGGTAGGAAATGGGGTTATCAGTGGCCAGAGAATTCCCCCTGCATAATGAAGCCCTAAGCCAAAACGGTCACAACAATGGAATGAAGCCAGGCTGTTGTTTATACAGAGGTCATTATTTCTAGTTAAATGAACTCTTAAAAGTGTGCTAGTAAGTGCGAGACCAAAGCAATGCTCTGCTACTACTTTATAGAAGAACATAAAACTGGAACATATTTCAGTGTGGCTTTTGTTTCTGTTGAAAGGCAGGTGTATATATCTATATACAGAGGATTATCGAGGAACAATAGGACCAAAATGTAGTTTTCTGGTCCCTTGTTAACGCTGACTGGCTCCTGTGTTTATACCGCAAACTGCTCCGTGCGAGGAGACGGGACAGAGTTGTGTTACTTCTCATTACTATTGTGGATCTTTCCATCCAGACTCTCCCATATTAACCCAGCACGTGCCAGTGTATATTATAGAGTTGCAGAATGACAGTTTAACAGAGACTTACTGCCCCCCCCCAATCACATGTAGCTTTAGGGCTGTCATGTCTCTGGGACTCAGTAGCCAATGGGAACTGTGCTTTTCTGTAGATGAATTTCTGTTATTCACGGCTGGATCCATTCCCAGCCCATCCGCCGTATGTCTTTAATCGTCTTTTAATTGCTTGCGCTATTATATCAATCACAGACGCTGCAGCCATATCTTATCCTTCTGATAAAGAGACTTTTCCATATGGCTCCCTGTCTGTCTGTTTAACTCTGCTCTCAGAGGAGCAATTCTTCAATCCTTATAATAATGTAGAAGGGGAGGGAGCACACGGTTCTGTCTCTTTGGACCCCACACAAAGGAGAAGCTGAGCCGAGAGGCCTCACTACCAGCCTGGAGTGGAGAAGAGTTCTGACTTTCGTGTGGAGAAGCCTCCACAAGCAGAGAGTTGCAGTCAAACACGTTCTCTTTATTGTCACAGTCTTCAGTTAAGCAGCAGCACATTCACAGGGCTCTATCTCCCAGCTTTCATATGACAATTCCCCTAACTGCCAGGGGACATCCACGCTCACAGGCACCCCTCTTAGGTCCTGGCCGGCTCACTCTCCGGACCTAGCCTTTCCTTTTAAGCCCTAGCAGGTGGGATTCCCATTGGGAACATTATGCCTCAACTCCTAGTTGGGGCCATATCAAGCTAGTTGCCTAGCTCGCTACACTTTCTAGATAGAACTGTTACATCACTAGGCCTCACACTACCTAGGCTCAGTACCTCTTCCAGGAGATGACTCTACTGCTGCAGAACCTACTGCTCATCTTCCTTCCAATGACGCGTCTGTTAAAATCAGGGTTGCCAGGTCTAATGTTCAAAACCAGCCCAAACTAGCCAAGAGGCACTTCAAACGTAACCCAAAAATAGCACAATATGTGCAGTGAAAAATTAAATAAATACAGTAAATGAATATATGTGAAAATACACCTTTTTAAAATTTTCACTGGTTCGCAAATTTTTTCACGAAGCAAAATGGAACAGATTCACCCATCACCAGGGGCATAACTACAGAGGGGGGCCAGGAAGCATAGGGGCCCCATAAGGCCCAATGCATATACAACTTTAATAAATACTGAAAAACAGGTCAACCTCTAGACATTTTGGTGACCAGCATATTTTTGCCCCAAAATTGTCTGAAATTGAAGAAAGTCATTGGAAAATGAGAGAATGCTTAAGAGTGACGGGAGACTGGCGTACAAAGCCCAAATTGCGGTAACTCCCGACTTCTACACAAGTCAGTCCCATTGCATGCTGGGTATTGGTGTCTTACATTAAACTTGGCATTTGGCAAATTTTTCAATAAAACTACATTACCCAACATGCATTGAGAGACACAGGCTTGGCACATTAGGGCAAGAAAAAACTTTGGATGGTTTCCAAAATATAAACCAGTCAAAGGCCCAAAAAGTGGCCCAAATCCGTACATTTAGTTTGTACTTTCAAAACCTGCCTGGACTTTAAATTAGTAGCCCAATTTGGGCCAATAGCTGCATCCTAAGGAGCACTGGGGACTTAAAGCTCTGGCCCCAGCAGAACCAAAGCCTTAGGGAAATATGAGACGAGTCAATGGCCCAGGCACTGACACACAAAGTGGATATTGGTGCGGAAACACAAATTTAGGCTGACGTGTGCCGGTCAGTGCGAAAATAAGGTGGAGCATAAGGGAGCGCATGGGCTTCTCTCCAGCTGCAGAGAGAACAAGAGTCAGAGAGAATCTGCACAATGTCTGACATTATCCTCAGTGAAGCCAGGTGTAAGGGACCCCAATAATGAGGAATAATTAGCAGCAGGGCAGCTCCTGTTACAGCAGGTTTGACAGGGCTGAGACAGACAGGGGATGTTAGTATGAACAGCTTTGTGCTCCCTTTGGAGTTGGAGAAACAGAGATTCTTTGATGAGAGTTTATCTGTTGCAATACCACTTCCAGCCATGTAGGGCCTCATATAATATTTCCTGTTGGCTGCACTCAATAGGCCATTTCATTTGGAGTATTACAGGGCATTATATATTATACATGTATTTATAAAGACTGTGTGAGAAATAAGTTACAAATACACATTTCTAGTAAAAAAAGTGGTTTATCTTTAATCTTTATGCTCAAATTCTATTATTTGACACAGAGGCACATGGAGCCCCTGGATATTGGTTCTTTCTCTAATCACATGAAGCTAAAGAACAAGCCGCGTCTCTCTCATCCGCCCCCATCAGCAGAATTCTG